>NC_032017.1:16684084-16686296 GCF_001865875.1 Lupinus angustifolius | reverse complement strand
TGTGTGCAAGAAGAGGAAAGGCTGAAGCGAGAAAGGACTGAAAGTGCTCATTATGTTACTACATCTAAAGACAAGGGCAAAAAGCAAATTACTTCAGAGCCCAAGAATGAAGCTGCTAAGGGTCCAATGCAAAAGAAACAGAAGCATGATGATGTCTGTTTCTTTTGTAAAGCAACTGGACATCAAAAGAAGAAATGTGTAAAGTATCACGCCTGGCGTGCTAAGAAAGGTACATTTCTTGCTTTGGTTTGTTCTGAGGTCAATTTAACTTCAGTACCTGGAAACACCTGGTGGTTAGACTCCGGTTCAACTTCTAACATCAGTGTTTCAATGCAGGGTTGCCTGAGCTATCGAAAGCCTAATCATGTTGAAAGATACATCTATGTTGGCGATGGGAAGTCGGTAGAAGTGGAAGCTATAAGGCATTTTAGGTTGTTAATGTGTACTGGTTTCTATTTGGATTTGAAAGACACTTTTGTTGTACCGTCTTTTAGACGGAATTTAATTTATGTTTCTTATTTGGATAAATATGGTTATTGTTGGTCATTTGGAAACAATTCGGTTCCATTGTCTTTAAATTCAAATGTTATTGGAATTGGTTCACTTATGTTGAATGACAACCTTTATATGTTGAATATCATAACTGATTACAGCGAAACCCTGAATGTGGAATCACGTGATACTAAGCGTAAAATTGATAATAATAATTCAGGTGCATTATGGCACAAGCGCCTAGGTCACATTTCTCAAAAGAGAATTGAGCGTCTTGTGTCAGATGGGATTTTGGATTCCATTGACTTCACAAACCTTAATGTTTGTGTTAAATGCATAAAAGGAAAACAAACCAAACAATCGAAATATGGTGCATATAGAGCTTCAGACGTCTTAGAATTCATACATACAGATATTTGTGGGTCATGCCCTATGACTTCCTGGAATGGTCAACGATACTTCATATCATTCATAAATGATTATTCTCGTTATGCATTCATTTTTCTTATTCATGAAAAGTCCCAATCAGTGGACGCGTTCAAAACTATTAAGGATGAAGTTGAAAATCAACTCAACAAAAGGATTAAGTGCGTCAGACCTGACCGTGGTGGTGAATACTACGTTAGATATGACGGTTCAGGTGAACAACGTCCAACGATAGATATGACGGTTCATGTGAACAACGTCCAGGGTCTTTTGCCAAATACCATGGCAGGATCGCCTAGCATGAATGGTGTGTCTGAAAGACGAAACCGGACTCTTAAGGACATGGTAAGGAGTATGATTTGTCACTCTACCTTACCAGAGTCACTCTGGGGAGAGGCACTTAAGACAGCAGCTTATATTCTTAATAGGGTACCAACTAAGGCAACTGCTAAAACACCTTATGAGCATTGGACTGGGCGAAAGCCAAGTCTAAAGCATTTTCATGTGTGGGGATGTCCAGCTGAGGCAAGGCTTATAGGCCTCATGAAAAGAAATTGGACTCCTGTACAGTGGGCAGTTACTTTATTGGTTACTCTAAAAAATCAAGGGGCTATAAATTTTATGACTCAAATGAAATCCATATTTAAGACGGGTTCAGCCACGTTCTTTGAGGATATTGAGTTTGAGGGGGAAGATAAGGTTAGAAACTTTGTCTTAGAGGAAGAATCTGTATCTATTCCAGATGCGATTCATATAGTTGCTTTTGAAGAAGCAAATTTGGAACCTTCTCAAGAAATAGTTGATGTAACCTTCCCTGCTCAATGTGAGTTAGTAATTTATGAAGGACAAACTCAAAACCCTCAAGAACATGGACAATAGGTGCAAGAGCCTATAGCTTTGCGTAGATCCACTAGAGAAAGGAGAAATGCAATTCCGGATGATTACATTTGCTTTCTCCTGGAACATGAGGGTGATGGCTTAATGGATAATGATCCATTAAACGTTCGTGAAGCCATCTAAAGTTCCAATACGGAAAAGTGGATTGAAGCAATAAAAGAGGAGTATAAATCCATGCAAGACAATAAAGTTTGGGAACTTGTCCCATCACCAGAAGGTAAGAAACCCATGGTTTGCAAATGGATTTTTAAGACCAAACGAGATTCTAATGGTAATGTGGAGAGGTATAAGACACATCTTGTAGCTAAAGGTTTTACTTAGAAGGAAGGGATTGACTATAAAGAGACTTCTCTCCAGTTTCAATGAAAGACTCTCTTAGGATAATCATGGCTCTTGT
>NC_032017.1:16658478-16683984 GCF_001865875.1 Lupinus angustifolius | reverse complement strand
TATGGGCTAAAACAAGCATCTTATCAGTGGTACCACAAATTTCATGAGGTGATTCTCTCTTTTGGTTTTGAGATGAATTCAGTTGAAGATTGTGTGTATCACAAGTTCAGTGGGAGCAAGTATATTTTCTTGCTCTTGTATGTGGATGACATACTGCTTGCCACTAATGATGTGGGTACCTTGTTAGAAACCAAGACATTTCTATCCAGTAATTTTGAAATGAAGGATCTTGGTGAAGTTTCATTTGTATTAGGAATCCAGATACATCGAGACAGATCTCGAGGTATTCTTGGATTATCACAAAAGAGCTATATAGAAAAGATACTCAAAAGATATGGCATGGAGGACTGTAAAGCAAGGGATACTCTAGTTTCTAAGGGAGACAAATTTAGTTTCAATCAGTGCCCTAAAGAAAATCTGGAAATTCAGGAAATGCAAAAGATCTCTTACGCATCAGCTGCAGGGAGTCTTGTGTATGCTCAAGTATGTACGCGTCCGGATATAGCGTTCATAGTTGGGGTTTTAGGCAGATATATGAGTAATCCATGAATGGACCATTGGAAAGCTGCCAAAAGGGTCATGAGGTACTTAAAGGGAACAAAAGACTATATGCTCACATATAGGAGATCAGACCAATTAGAGATCATTGGGTATTCTGACTCCGATTTTGCGGGATGCCAAGATAGTAGACGATATACTTCGGGCTATGTTTATCTGTTAGCTGGTGGTGGGGTTTCTTGGCGTTCTGGCAAGCAAAACCTTGTAGCTTCATCCACCATGGCAGTAGAATATATAACATGTTATGAGGCATCACTTCAGTCGTCATGGCTGAGAAATTTTGTCACTGGGCTGCGAATTGTGGAAAGGATTGAAAGGCCACTAAAGTTATACTGTAACAGTAAATCAGCCGTGTTGTTCTCAAACAACAATAGGAGTTCGGCAAAGTCGAAATACATCGACATTAAGTTCCTAGTTGTTAAGGAGAAGGTACAAAGTGGACAACTTTCCATAGAACACTTAGGCACTAACTCCATGATTGTAGATCCTCTTACAAAAGTCATCAAACCCAAGGTCTTTCATGAACATACTGCTCATATGAGTGTTCTGCTATGTGAGGATTTTTTGGTTTAGTGGGAGTTAGATTGTGCACAACTTTTATCATGTTCTATGTAATTTTGGTATTTTGTATGAATACTTTGTATTCAAACTTCAGTTTATTAATCATTCAGTTTGGTATTCTGTCATTACACTTTGTACAATAAGGTTTTATGTTATTATTAAGGATCTCACTAAAGTCAAGTAGGACCAGTTGAAAATTGACATGTACTGATCATATTCATGTGATTTTCATGCTACACATTTCATGACGAATCTATGTCATTTAGTTGTGTCAATATTGGTGATCATTGTTGAATTAGCCATGATTGATATGGCGAAGTTCAATGTGATTCGATATGGAGACAGGACTAATGGACGAGATAGTTTAGGTATGCCTAAGTCATGATGGCAATATTTAAGCGCGCATTAAGGATAACACGTATGGAGGATCATATGTGTGACCAGTGGGAGATTTATGAATTTCTGACAATTTATGGGTCACAAATATAATTCTATAATTGTGTTATGGCCATTATGTAATTAGCCAAAATATAAAATGATCTGAAGTAATTAATTGGTGGCTAAGGGCATATGTGTCATAAGTGTAGATACCTTCAGGCAATTTCTGATTTGATGAAGGGACTGAATCAGAATTATTGCAACTAAAGTAGTAACCACTACGAGGTTACTTTTATGGGTTATGGTCCCCATTTGTAGAGCAACAGGTTTTGAGGTGTAGGGTTAAGGAGAATAAAGGTGGATTAGTATAGTGTTATCCATAGGGATAAAACACTATCCTAGTTATCCACGTTAAGAAATAAGGAACTCTCCTCATAAGAAACTCACTCTCACCATAAGGAAAACTCTCTCAAGCTTAAGGCTTTCTGATTCCCCTCTAGAGAAGCATAAGAAAAACCATCCGGGCTCTAACATCTGGAAGATCGTCGCACCCTCATATCTTCGAGATTCCGGAAATGGCTCAACAAGGTATGTTATTCATCTTCATCATGAACTCATTTGGGGTTTCTTCGGTCTGGACCATGGTTGTTCCATTTGGGTTTATGTATGAGCATAAACATTAGGTTATGGGAACAAAGCCATGGTCATAAGGACTTCCGCGTTTAATCTATGGATTTCGGATAGAGATATTCTCCAACATAAGGGAATCACATTTTATATACTACAATGTCTAACTAATAACTAACTAATTAATCGATTAATTAAACTCTTAATCAATTAACGAAAACAATATTACAATTAACAAACTGAAATCAACTAACAACTTTAATGACTTTCTCAATTTCTCTTTTCTCCCTTTTTCCTTTTGGGTTCATATTTTGTTTAGTAAGAATCCAAGAAGGAAAGAATATCATGCAGTAAGAGTCAACTTGTGGAGTTATATACACATGTAAATTGATGGTAATTGTCATTCGCAAATAGCAATTGGGTCAGCATGCAAGTAGAGAGAGAGAGAGTTGGAAAAGTTACTGATTCCGTTTTTTCTACGTATAAGGACCAGCATGCAAGTAAAGATGGCATTGGCATATTCTAGTTCTTTACTCCATCATGTGCGCAACGAGAACTAGCGCAAAAGTGATAGCATATTTGGCTGTGATCAATTTCTTGGTAGAGAGACCACGACGTATTTCCACAATTCTTTTCAAGCATGTGGTATTATTTACCTTTATATGAGCAATTAATATTTGTCATCAATTATATAAATTTTGAATTTTATCCTAACTTATCACCCTCCAAACAATTATAATTTTCATTATTATATAAAATTTATTACAAATCATATAAATTTTATGTCTAAAGAAATCCTACCATAACTCTAAGTATCATAAGTCATAACCCCCATTTGGTTCCTCAAAAATATGTATTCGGTATAAATAATGGCGGTCATAACTTAAAAATCATGTCAGCATAATTATTTTTTATCCATTTTATTTTTTTGATCTAATCAGTAAATAAAAGTTAAAATCAATAGAAAAATTCTACTAAAGATAGATATACTGAAATTTAAAAAAAATAGGTAATGTAAAATCTATTAGGAATGATTAATTACACCGAGTTCATTATTAGTTGTGTTACATCATATCTTTCAAAACAAAACATATCAAATGGGGGAGGAGCAAAATTTACCTTAGTTATATCTACATTTCAAAAAATAATTAAAATCAGTCTCCAACTATTAGTTGGATACCATGATCGAGAACACCCATAATAAAACAAACAAAAACATGCTTAACTCATTTCAATGATTAACTTGTTCGATGCTAATTTTGATGCACAGTGATTTAAGAACATTGGTTTATAGACTCATTGTAATACTTGCATCAATACCCCACCCCACCATTGAACATAGACTATTGAACTTGCCAACAAATTAAATAATATACAAATGAAGGTCACGGGTGACAATTTTGGAGAAGACACGTGAAAACTTGAAATTAGTACCCTAATAACTTGAACATGAAGCAATATTACACTTTCCAAATTAAAATAAAGGACGATAGTTTTAACTAAAACCAAGAAATGCAAATTGGGATCTTCATTTTCTTTTTCTGCAGTCAAACAGAGAAATTAAAGAAATCTAGACGAATGCTAGTTTGATGTTCTTATTTGATATTATGTTCTTATTTTGCGTTTTTATTATGTTTTGGATTATCTTATATTCCAATGTACCCCAAAAAAATAAGATTGGAATTGTCTTGTTTATTATATTAATATTTTGACGGGTCTATAAATAAGCTTTAAATATTTAAAAAATTATGATTAATCAATTTTGATTAATTATAGCTCAAAGTTATATATTATTTAAAGCTTAGCTGTCTTTTACTTTCATTCTACAAAAACAAAACCTTAAGTTGGAGGAGCACACAATCCTACATAAATACGCTATGTTTATTCAATAAGTGCCAAAAGGAACCCTCTCAAAGTTAGTTAAAGTCTATGGCATGGTAAGAATTGAAACAGCCAAAATAGATAAAACAATCTTCTCCAATGATTTATACATTTTAACAACCACTTTACAAGTAGCAATGACAAAGAGGCAATCATTTAAAAAGAAAAATAAAAGTGGTATTTATATTATCATGTTTTACATACTTCATTATATTTATTTTAATTATTACATGTACAAAAATAGTTATGTATTTTGTCATTTAAAACCATTGTGTACCTTTTCACATTTTTTATCCATTTACCAAATATTGAATGTGAAAAACATTATTTTTGTGCAAGGTTAACACCTCACGTGGCAGTGTTCATACTCTAGGACACAAATCTCTTACTTTTTCCATCCATCTATCCTGTAGAAGTATACACAAGAAGTTAAAAAAAAAAAATGGATCCATGGTAATAATTAGGGTTGCAAAGAATTGCTTTAAATTTATTTGAGACTTGATTCATGAACTTTTTTCATAAACCATATAATTTGAATTTGAATTGAACGTTGTGTCGGTTAAATAAATAAATTAAAGTCGAATCAACTAAAGTTCAACCCATTATATCTATAAACTCATTCAATTATATATACATAGATATGTTAAGTCGAGTGCATGAATTTGAATTGTTAATGCTGGAAATTTCGTGCACTCTAATGGAGCCATTTTTAAATTGAAAAATAATAATCATTCATATTGAATCAACCATTGTGGAGGTAAGAGTTAAACTCTATTTCATCATGCACAATAAAACAAAGTATCATATATAATAAAGTAATATTTTATTTATTAATACTTAATTTACGACTAATATTATTATAAAAAGAGAATTTAGTATGAAAATATATCATTACTTATTAGATAAGGTACGAAACCCACGTCAACAAGTGAGCGTGGTGTGCCCCACAAAATTTATCACGACTGTCTTGAATGGTGAAGGAAGTGCCGTTTGAAGGAAAGCACTTTTCTTTGTTGGTGCAGCCACGGGATTAGGATGAGAGTGTGTGTTGTTTACTTGCTCACTTTTTGTGTTTCGTTTTCTATGGGCTTTTTGGTTGGTGAGGGATTGATATATATGGACAAACAAAAAGCCCATCTGTCACTGTTGTTGCCATTTGTCATCTAGTTGGCCTATTTGCTTGAAAGCATATGGACACACAATTTGAAAACGACCACCATTTTACTACGATGTTCACATTAAGATTTGGGGAGCACATCTATCATATATTTTATGTCACTCCATATACTATAAATTATAATTGGTTGAAAAAAAATATTCAAATTAAAAATTTAATTATTAACTATTTTTTTGACCAAACACAGTTTATGATATATGGAGTGACACAATATTGTAGGATAGAAGATGTGATCTTAAGATGTAAACCTAAAAAAAATATATATATACTTTGATAATGTAAGAACTTTTTATATTATTAATGTATCACTTATCATTTATTTCTAATTATTTTTAACTTTTAAATAAAAATAATACAAAAAAATTATGGATAATATATTAATTATGTATTTTTATACGGTGAGTAGATAGATTTTACGGCTCAACAATTAATACCAGCTAACATTGCTAGTCTAGTTTAATTCAGATTATCATGGCAGATGTTCAAAGTTTTGGGGAGTCACTAGATTTAACTAAAATTCATAACAGTAACAATAAAAAATATATAATTGGACCAAACAATCAAACGAGTGCATAGTTAATTCCTGGATAATATTATGTTCAATAAAATTAAATTATAGTTGTAAAATTATAGTTTATAGCCATGAAATGTAGCTTATAGTTATGAAACCACCTGGAATTATAAGATTGTACCTGAAAATTAATAGTCATGTAGTTATATGGTTGAATTAGAGTAGTTATCTGAAGAAAAAATAGTTTTGTAACATATTGAAATTTGTCATTTGACTAAAAAGAGCGTGTAATATTATTAGGGTAGAGGTAAAAAAAATCATAATTAAAAGGTAAAATGAAACATCAATTATTAGAAAAGTTTATAGCTTTTCTGGATAACAATTTGAAATATATCTTACCACAGGCTAAGTTGCACTCCGTTTTTCCTCCAACAAACAGCTTTACAAGCTTTCAATGACAATAAACTAATATACTAAATAAGCTATAAGCTTCTCATGCCAAATGCACACTTAGAGATTTAATGCTTTAGTCAATGACATGGGATGCTAAAAGATTATATTAAAAAGGGTTAAAATTTTGTTTTGGGAGAGCTTCCAACATGATGTCTGGTCTAGTTAATTGTTTCAATAAACAAATTTGTATATTTTAAACTCAAAATACAAATAATAGACCCATAGAGGAGACAGGATGTTTTGTGTTTGAAAAATGCTACATAGGATGGCCTTTTTCAGTTTTTATTTATGAAAGTTGTACAAAATTGATATATAAAATGTACATCCAATTTTTTTTATTTGATCATCATGTGGTCAAGTTGCTATTTAAACAATTCATCAAATCTCATAACAAGTATATAGCATGACTCTGTATTTTGGGAAATTAAAGGTTATTGAGTTGATTAGATTTTTTTCTATTTTAGTTTTTCATCCCTAATGTTATTAACCCTAATTGTAAGAAATTATTAAGGGTTACAAGGCTCATGTGTTATAACATTGCCCTAATTGATAACCATAAGTGAGATGTTCAAAATTTTAAGGTATTAGTTTTATTAGTATTTTTCATTTATAAACTTTTTCATTCACCCCCATATATGAGACTTCACATTTGAATAAATTCAACATCAACCAATATTGAACGTGACATATGATTCGCCACCGTAATTGCCTCCTTGGAGTACCACCATTGCACATGGATGGTTTCAAAATTACAAGCCACTACAACACCGTGAATCCATCTGTGCCACCACAAAGTGTATCTTTGGTTGAAACCCTATTTAGTTCCTTTGTCCTGTCTCCATCTGCTACACGAACAAAAAAAATTAATTTTCATTTAACCTATTATCACATTCAAAACCTAGAAAAAGAAGTACACAAATTTTAACATCGTTCAAGTTCTAAGGGTGTGGAGTGTCGAAGATGAGAAAAATATTTTTTAAAAAACGGGACTTCAAATCCATGGTATAGATAGATAAACTGATTTCAGGAGTATGAAGACTAAACAAATAGGGGATATTAGAATTGAAAATCGGGAAGAAGAAGATGAAATACATGGGGAGAAGGTAAAACAATGAATTTAATATCAATGTAATTTTTTTATACTATTAATATATAATTTATCGTTTATTTATATTATTCTTGCTTAATACTTTGAATACTGAATGGTAAACTAATAACATAGAAAGCTCTTATATTTTTTTATCCATATATATCAATCAACTCCAAAAGGAAATGGCATCCTTAACCTGATGACATTGTTAACATGTAGAAATATTTTAAACATGATAATAATATAAGAGTAAATGATATATACATCAATTTGTAAGAATTTTTTTACACCATTAATATATTATTCATCATTTTTATATGTAATAAATATTAACTTTGAGATGAAAGTATATATATGAATGATGAATAAAATGTACAATGACAATATAAATTTTTTATGTACATATATAGATATTAAACTCGTACAAATACAAAAAATAAAGGACATTATTTTAAAAATAGGAATTATCAATTTAAAAAATGTAAACATGTCACTTATAAATCCTTTTAGTCCCTGGTTTAAATCCTACCACTCAAATTATTCACATGCTACGTACACTGGTAAGAAAAGTACTATCATAAATGACTCCACAGTTTCCACCTCACAGTCACAGACATGCATGCCAAGGTCTTGGCCATATATAAATCCCACAATCCTAGCATGCCGCAGTAATAACTAACAAGTCAGTGGAAAAACATATTACAAAGATATACGAATGAAAGTAAATACAGAAATTAAATGGTTTGTTTTGCTTTAGAAAAACTAGTGTACTTTTAAGTTCTTTTGTTTTCCCAATTTATTTCCCTTTCGGTTTTATTTTTTCGGAAATTTGTTTAGTCATTTTTTTTGTAATTTTCAATACATAAGGGTGCACACATATTTCTTATTTAGTCATTTTTTGTACTTTTATTAATTATTTATTTGGTATAGTGGAGTAAGACTTCATTGGATTCTCAAATCAAAATGTTAAAGTTTCAATTCCTGAAAGAGACACTTATTGAGATGGACAATCACACATCCCAAATGGATTAGTTCATGTTGGGTTTGGGCACCCTTCCTATATGGAGAAAGACCTAATTGGACAAAACTCACTTGTCCTACTTAATCTAATGGATAGGGGTCAGATGAGGTATGCGTGTGAAATCGGGTTAGGCAAAATGAGGCAATAGAAAAGTGAGAGGGAAGTTGAAAGAACTCAACCCACATGAACACATAGCATCTGTGGGAAATTTGCGACTGCGTCTTCGTTCACGGTTGGATCAAGCATGTTCACAACTTCTAGTACTTCATTCTTAATGATTGGATCGGTGAGAAATCATTCGAGGTGGTAGAAAATGAGCCATAACAATGGTTGTTATTCTCGTTTTTTCTACAACTTTGTGTTCTCATTTTCACGCTTGTTGTTATGTTGTATTGTTGAACACGTTTTGTGCTGTATTTTGGAGACACTCTTGTATTCCTATTTTGATCATAGTGGAGCTTGATTGACTAACTTGCGCCTGTGGTTTTTACTTCTCACATTGGGAAGGTTTTCTACGTTAAAAGTCTCTTGTGTCTTCTTACATACTGCCATTATTTGTTATTGTTCCTTATATATTCTAGCAAGTTGAAGAAATTATTATCCACTGCATATACTCTATTAGAGTTTTTATTGTTATTGTGTTGAATTTCCCATCAGAGTGGTATGAGAGCTCTTTAATTTGAGGTTATTTTACTTGCTTGAATGATAGAGGTAAATACACATAGAATGATATGTTTGAATGACACCAACTATCACTTGTGTAAAGGGAAAATGAAAGATTTATTATATGTGAAGAATTTGCATATTCCTGTGTTTGCTATAGAGAAGCCAGAATCGAAGTATGATAGGATTGTAGTTTTCAATATCAATAAGTTTGTGGTTTCATTCGACAATATGTAGAAGATAATGTCTACAATCACATTGCTAATGAGGAAAGTGCAAAATATTTATGAAATAAAATTGAATCTGCATATGCTTCTAAATCATAGAATAATAAATTATACTTGTTGAATTCCTTGATGAATTTGAGGCACAAGGAGAGAGCTTTTATTTTAGATCACTTGAATGATTTTCAAGTGCTCTTAGATCAATTATTAGGAATGGGTATCAAGTTTGATGATGAAATGTTGGGAGTATGACTACTGAATACTCTACCAGATTCTTGGGAAACATTTCGAGTTTCAATTACAAATTCAGCCTCTGATGGTATTGTCTCTTTGCAAAGTATAGAACAAGTATTCTTAATGAAGAGATAAGAAGGAAGACACAAAGTATTTCATCTCATTCTGAGGTGTTTGTTACCGAAAACAGAGGGAGAGAAAGGAACCGAAAGGTGATAAAGAAAATGTCATAAGTAAGTCCAAGTCCAGATATAAGAATGTGGAGTGTCACTATTATCACAAAGTATGTCACATACAGAAGAATTATTTTTCATGGAAAAGATAGAACAAAGACAAGAAGGACAAGAAGAACGAGAAGAATCATGGTGATGATGATCGTGTTACTACTGCTACTTGTGACGATCTTATTATTCTCCATGACAATGATTCAGTTAATCTTGTATTGGATGAAAGTATGTGGATAATTGATAGTGGTGCTACACTGTATGTTACACCAATGAAGGAGTTCTTCACATCTTACACTTCTGGTGATTTTGGAGTGATGAAGGTGGGTAATGATGGTGTGTCAAAGGTAGTTGGTATTGGTGATATTTGTTTGCATACCAACATGGGAGTGCATTTGTTGTTGAGAGGAGTTAAACATACTTCAGATGTTCGTTTTGTGAAGAAGATCTTTGCTCCTGACCTTGACACGGTTTTGATGAAGACACCAACATCACCAAAAATAATAAAATGAAGAATACTTATGAAAACAAAGAAGATTAAAATAAGTCTCTATATGTACTTCTATCCTAAAACTCTTACTTATGCAAAGTAGTAATGCTCAAACTACTTTTAAAGAATAATGAAACACTTTGAAAATACTTAAAACAATTTTTGAAAAGATGTGTAACGGGTTACTTAATTCAAGTAACAAGTTACATGTGAGAGAAAAAGAGTTATCCATTTTAAAACTAATCAGAGTAATCCATTACTATATTTAAGTATCAGATTACTGAGTAACAAATTACTGTATTTGAGTAACAGATTACTGAGTAACAGGTTACTCAAATTGCTGTAATCGATTACTGTAAGTGAATTTTAAATTCACCGTGGATAGAACATTTGGGTAATCGATTACTCAATGCTGTAATAGATTACTGAGTGTTGTTACATCAGTTTTTCAAATTTGAAACTCAAGAGTTTTCATCCTAAACGAAGTGCCTTCATTCCAAACAATTTCTAATCTTTCATAAAGGCACAATGGGTGATTTGAAAGCCTATTTAAAGGCTTTAGAACTCACAATGAAAACAACTCTTTGAACAACTCTTTCACACTTTTCTCACAACTTTTCTACACTTTTCTGAAATACTTTTTTGCACTTCTAAGCAACTTGAACTCAAACTTTCAAAGCTATTTTTCTGAGTTGCTTGAAGTAAAGTGTTTCAAAGTTTTATAATCTTAAAGAGCATTATTACTAAGCATATAAAGAGAGTTGATTGGATTGCAAGTGATATAATATTTCATACTTGTAAAGGCAATCCAAAGCCATTATTGTAATTCTTCATTCATTGTAAACAATCTTCTTTCACAAGGGTGTGAATAGAAAGGGGATAGAGTGACTTGGAAAAGTATTTTCCAAGGTATAAATATTAGTGAGTGTGTAAGGTACAGAGAGATCTCGGGGTGAGATATTGTAATTACAACTCTTAATATTTAGTGGAAAATCTCTTATGCTGCAAGAGTACTGGACGTAACCTTCGGTGGACAAGAAGGTGAACCAGTATAAAATACTTGTGTACTATCCTTTCCATTTCCTCTTTACTTTATATTTGTTTATTTTTCTGCAATATTATCCGCTGCACATTAACTCTTACATTTTGCAGAAAAAGTTACTATAATTTTAAGACAACTAATTCACTCCCCTCTTAGTTCCAATCCTGTTCTTACACGTTTTAATTTGATCCCTATGTAGATGCTTGATGATGGTGGTTATGATTATCATTTTGGATCTGGAAAATGGAAACTCACCCGAGGCAACTTGGCTGTGGCTAGAGGGAGAAATTTTCAAAACTGTATTGCGCAAAAGCTTTGGTTGGTAAAGAAAGTTTAAATGCCATGAATATGGAGGCTTCATTGTGCCACCACAGACTCGGTCATATCAGTGAAAAAGGTTGAATTGTTTAGCCAAAAAAGATGCACTTCCAAGATTGAAGAGTGTAGAGTTAGAGAAATGTTTCATTGCATGGCTGGTAAGTAGACCAGAGTATCCTTTAAAATACATCATCCCTCAAGGAAGTCAGAGTTGCTTGAATTAATGCATTTTGATGTTTGTGGTCCATTGAATGTAAAGTCATTTGGTGGTTCACTTTACTTTGTTACTTTTATTGATCATTCTTCAAGGATGCTTTGGGTCAATGCGTTGAAGACAGAGGAAGAAGTGTTTGAAAAGTTCAAACCATTACATGTTTTGGTTGAGAGACATTCTGGCAAGAAGCTGTAATGCATTCGTATTGACAACAATGGTGAGTATTGTGGACCATTTGATATATACGGAAAGTAGTAAGGTATTAGATATGAAAAGACTCCTTCTAAGACTCCTCACCTTAATGGCTTAGTAGAGAGAATGAACATGACATTGGTTGAAGAGTTATGTGTATGCTTTCTTAAGCAAAATTACATAAACATCTCTGGGTGAGGCTTTGTACACAACAATGCATGTTATTAATCTTAGTCCTGTAGTTGCTTTGAATGCTGAGGTGTCAGACAAGATTTAGTTTGGCAAGAATGTCAGGTATGATCATTTGCAAGTCTTCGATTACAAGACATTTGTGCATGTTCCAAATGATGAAAGGTCCAAGTTGGATGCGAAGACAAGACAATGCATCTTTGTCGGTTATAGTAAAGATGAATTTGGCTACAAGTTGTATGATCCTGTTGAAAAAAAGTTGTTAGAAGCCGTGATGTGAAGTTCATGATAGATCAAACCATTGAAGACATTGATAAGATGAAGAAGACTACACCCAATGAAGATAGTAGATTGTCTAATATTAACCTATTTTGGATGTCTATACATGATTTGGATACAGTTGAGAATAACATTCAAAATGATGAACATCATGATTATGTTGGTGATAAGTATCTTGGAGATGAGTTAGATATTCCTATTGATATTGGTCAAGATGAACATGAGATGTCATAAGACGAGAATCTTGGTGATGCTCCTGAAGCACCTCAAGTTCAACTTTGGAGGTATAATAGGTAGAGGAAACCATCTACACGTACTCTTCTGTTGACTATGTTGTTGTGATAGATGGAGGAGAGCCTGAATATTATTATGAGACCATGGAGAATGAAGAAAAGAAGAAGTGGTTGGATGCAATGCAAGAAGAAATTATGTCCTTGTATGATAATCACACTTTTGGTTTGGTCAAATTGCCAAAAGGGGAGAATGTTTTGGAAAACATGTGGATTTACAAGGTGAAGCAAGAAAATAATTCTACATTTCCATGGTATAAAGTCATATTGGTGGTTAAAGGTTTCAGGCATAGAAAAGGGTGTTGATTTTAGTGAGATTTTTTCTCCCGTGGTGAAGATGTCGTTCATTAGGATTGTATTGAGTTTGGTTGCTACTCTTGATTTGGAAATAGAGAAAATGATTGTAAAAATTGTTTTCCTTCATGGTGAGTTGAAAGAAGAAATTTATATGAAACAACCTGATGGTTTTTTAAGGGAAAGAAGACTATGTGTGCAGGCTGGGAAATAATTTATATGTTTTGAAGCAGGCTCCACAACAATGGTACAAGAAGTTTGAGTCTGTTATGTATGAGCAAGGCTACAAGAAGATTACTTCCAATCATTGTGTCTTCATTAGAAAGTTTACCGATGGTGATTTCATCATCCTGCTATTGTATGTTGATGACATGCTTATTGTTGGGGAAAATATTTCTATGATTGTCAGGTTAAAGAAGCAATTAGGCAAGTCATTTTCCATGAAAGACATGGGAGTTGCTAAGCAGATTCTTAATATTAGAATCACACGAGATAGGCAAGAAAATAAATTTTGGTTGTCACACGAACACTATATTAAGAGAGTGTTACAAAAGTTCCTAATGGAAAATGCTAAGGCAGTAAATACTCCGGTTGCTACTCATTTTAAGTTGAGTGCTAAACAATATCCTTCAAATGAAGCTGAAAAATTAGATATGCAACTAGTTCCTAATGTATTTGCTGTGAGCAGTTTGATGTATGCAATGATGTAGACAAGACCAAATATTGCACATGTTGTTGGTATAGTTAGTAGATTTATGTCAAATCCAAGTATAGAGCATTGGTATGTTGTGAAATGGATTTGGAGGTATCTTGTGGTACTGATAGTTTGAGGATTTGTTTTGAATGTGATGAACATACTTTTGTGGGTTATACTAATTTTGATATGGCTGGAGACATTGATTCCAGAAAGTCTACTTTAGATTACTTGATTAAGTTTACAGAGGGAGTTGTGGCATGGAAATCTAGGTTGCAAAATTGCGTTGCATTGTCCACTATTGACGCAGAGTTCATTGTCACTACAAATGCATGCAAAAAGTTACTTTGGGTGAAGAAATTATGGCATGGGCTTGGTTTTTTCCAAGACAAATACTTGTTATTTTGTGATAGTCAAAATGCAATTCATCTTGGGAAGAATTCAACTTTTTATTCTAGGTTCAGACACATTGATATGAGGTATCATTGGATACGTGATGTTTTGGATGTTAGGTTGTTGGAATTGGCTAAGGTTCATATAGATAATACTAGTGCTGATATGATGACTAAGGCCTTATCAAGGTGCAAGTTTGGAACTTGTTGTGAGATTGACGGTTTGGCGATTCTCTCCACATAGTTGTAAGGGGAAGATTTGTTGGGTTTGAGCTCTATTCCTATGTGAAGAAAGACCCAATTGGCAAAGCCCACTTGTCCCGCTTAATCTAATGGACATGGGATAGATGAGGTATACGTGTGAAATCAGTTTAGGCAAAATGAGGGAATAGAAAAGTGAGAGAGAATTTGAAAGAACTCAACCCTTAGGAACACACAATAGTTGTGGGAAAATTTGTGACTGCATCTTCGTTCATCTTTGGATCGTCCAAAAATTTGGACAACAGATTCACAACTCCTGGTACTTCATTCTAAACGGTTGGATTAGTGAGAAGTTATCTAAGGTGGTAGAAAATGAGTTATAACAATGGTTATTTTTCTAGTTTTTTCTACAACTTTGTGTTTTCATTTTCAAGCTTTTTGCTCTGTTGTATGTCGTATTGTTGAACATGTTTTGTGTTGTATTTCAGAGACACTTTGTATTCTTATTTTTATCATAGTGGAGCTTGTTTGACTAGCTTTTGCCTGTGATTTTTACTTCTCACATTGGAAAGGTTTTCCACGTCAAAAGTCTCTTGTGTGTTCTTACTTACTGTCATTATTTGTTATTGCTTCCTATAGATTCTAGCAAGTTGTGGAAATTGTTATTTGCTGCATATACTCTGTTAGAGTTTTTCATTGTTATTGTGTTGAATTTTCCATGAATTCCTTACCCATAAATAAGCCTATGTAATATTTTTGGTTATTCAAAAAAATAATAGTAGATGAAGTTAGTGGTACTTCAAAATATTATCTATCCTCATGCTAATCAATGGTATTTTAAATTCTAATTTGTGAATGACAACTATGAATAGAACCTTAAAAGGGTAAATATTCTCATGATAGTATATTGTAATTTGCAAGAAAGGACAAGTACAAATAAATAAGAAAAAATAAGACATTAAGTTAAAATTACAAAAATATTAGTATATGAAAGTCGTCAATAAAACCTTTGTTTTATCATTCTCACATGAATAAGTCAGCGGGAAATAGATATTTAAAAATATGAAATTCATTTCCAAAATTTAGAAACTAAAATGATGAAGTAAGCATGTTGTCTATTTATATATAATAAAAAGGGCAATAATTAGTGAAACTAAATAACATGGAAGGACATGCCAATTCAATTAAATGGACCGATAGTTTCCCAATTTGTACAATAACATAATAATTTTTATTAAATTAGAGATTTTTATTCCAAATCTTAAAATATTATATTCTTTATACCATTGTGCTATTCTTTGTTAAAGATAGATATGACTCATCCTTAGATAATTTTATGTTATGGTAGTTAGGATTAATTTTGCTTTAAATGGTAGCTTAAGTTTCAAGCAATTACCAAATTTCCTTTGTATAAATTCTTTGTATTTTGCCTACGTGCATAATTCAATTCCAATAATAAAAGTTCAATTTTTTTCTTCTCTTTTGCTCTTTCAATTTCCTTCTTTTCTTTCTTGCATGGTTGCTAAGAAACTAAGATGGTATCAGAGCAAAATATCTATTCTTCATATTTTCCCCCTCTTCTTTCATTTTCTTGGAGCCTTTTGGTGTTGAGTTAATGGTTGAGCCCTTTGAGAATTATGTTGTTCTATCCGTGGATGGAAATGATTTGTATATGGGAAGGATGTATCTCTTATTGAAGCATATGTCCATAAATCTAACCTTTTTTGCACAAAGTATGCATGGTTATGTCAAGCCAATTATGTTGCATCAATAGGAAAACAAAGACCCTGATATGAAAATCTTTGGTAAACTTCCAAAGTCTTAGGTAAACAGGAACTACACCCATTATTGAACAATAACAAGTGGAGAAACCAAGAAACGATTGATTGTTTAGATCATAGTAAATGTTTTATTCTTGGCAGAAGATGCAACAACAACAACATTGCAAATCAATAATCAATACACTAGTCTTTCTTTATCAATTTCTTTTACAATTTCCATATTCTTCATTCCTCTAAATTCTTCTTGATATCTTTGAGCAAAATTTGTCAATATTTCTCTTAATTCTTCTCAATAATATCGAGGAAAATATTGCCCATATTATTCTCTTGTTATTCTAGAGCAAAGTCGCTCATATTTCATCTCACTCTTCTCTTGTTATTCTTGAGCAAAATTGATTATATTTCATCATGCCAAGAAACCAAGATGGTATTATCCTTGAGCATTATTCTTAAAGAAAAGAAACAATCATTCTTTTAACACTTTGGTGGTTCTTCCAAACTTCAGATCCGACTTTTCATGTTTGCTACCTTATATCCAAGCTAAGAGTTAATGGTATTTACTCTCCAGCTTGAGGGGGATATTAAAGATGGAGATGACTCATCCTTAGATATTTTCGGTTATGGTAGTTAGGATTAGTTTTACTTTAAATGGTAGCTTGAGTTTCAAGCAACTACCAATTTTCCTTTGTTTAAATTTTTGTACTTTGCCTTTGTGCATAATTCAATTCCAATAATAAAAGTTCAATTCTTTTCTTCTCTTTTTCTCTTTCAATTTCCTTCTTTTCTTTCTTGCATGGTTGCTAAGAAACTAAGACTCTTCATGATTATGAGGTCTAATTGTAGGATTTGTTCAAGTATAAAATCAGATATATAATGAGTGAAAGAGTTTATTAAGGGAAACTATTTGAATAATTGTCTTAAGGTTTTAGTTTAAGACGTTGTATCTCATTTGTAGTCTTTAACTCTTCTCATGTTTCGTTAACAATGAGACCCTCTAGTGGTTGGAGACTCCACGATTGTGGTTGGACCCTATGATCGAGGTCGTACCCGATACAAATAATATAACAATTAAAACTGCATTACTAGGAAGTGACTCCTAGGTCGTTTCCCAAGGATTATCTTTCAAGCAAAGCTTCAAACACCTTATACTCACACACACAAGGGTTTTTTGTTGTTGGATAGTATGAACATAAATCAAATTTAGAACCAAACAATGTAATAAAACGGCTAAATCCCTTCGGTTCGTTTGTTCACAACTCAAGAGTTCCAGAACCTAAACCTCAAACTAGGCGAAATCAGTATAAGCATGAAACGATTAACAAATTCACACGAATTAAGCATTCATGTACTAGAGAGAGTAAATCAACTAAGTGAAGATAAACTCAACCAACCAGTTTCTAAGCAATGGAATTAAGCAAAACATATTCAGAAATAAGATAGAAGAAAACAACAATGAAGAAACCGAAAATGCATTAATAACAAAACCTCAAGAGTTGTGATACATTACCAAAGGAACTTAGTCCAGAAATTTAGCCTTCCATGGAAATGGAAGAGCAAACCGAAAATGAGAAAATGAAGAATGAGTGAAACCCTAGCAGAGCAAAAAGAGGGGAAACGGAAATGTGTTTTTTTTCAAAGTGAAGCAAAGTAAAAGTGTGTGTGTTTCGAGTTGGGAATCCGAATTTAACCCATCCAACACACATAAACCAAATTGGGCCTAAAAATGGGCCCAAAGCCAAATTACAAAAAAAACAAGTCCTAAATTAAAAATACAATCTTCACTTCAACACATATCCTCGACTTCCATAATGCCCAAAATGTCATTGGTGCCAAATGTGATATGAAAATGATAATAGATTTAATCAGGCCAAATAATCCTAAATTAAATCATTTTAGGAATATTAGTCCAATAAAGTCTAAAACACGAAACTTGTAACACCGCGAATTTTACGATTTTGAATTATAAGATTTTATTAATATTGTTATTAATTATATTTTAGAAAATGAATTTATGGTAATTTTCGGTAAAGAATTAGACGAAACTCTAGTTGAGTTTTAGTCTTGAAATCCTATTTCCAATTTGGTGGTAAATGTTCATAATTTTCGAAGACAGTTGGTTTCGGACCGCTGTCGAAGCCGAATCTCACTGGTACGGCTCAAAAAGTGGTTTTTGAGTTCCGTAACTCGGAATTGAATTACGATTGCGCCGTTGGCTTCATAATTTCATTTCAAGTCAATATAGACCCTGAGTACACTCATACCTATTTTCTAAATATTTTTCACCTGGAATACCAAAATCCGAAATTCTAATCGGATATTAAAATCGGGTGATTTATAATACCCGATCGAGTATTGGCCGATAATACTCGAGCATGTTTATCACACGTGTTCGTGAAGTGGTTATTTCGCGTTGGGATGTGAAATTTGCTTTTCCGTAAAGCAAAACCTCACATCATTCATTCTCATGAGATCATCATTAGCCACTGTAAACACCCAATTTTGACTAGGGTGAAAATTGCAAAACAAAAACGGGGGGGAATTTGAAATTCAAATGTTGTGGCAACTGGGCTTTGTCCCTAGCCCAACCAGTAACCCTAATCCCCACCCCTATTTAATCCTAACTTAGAAACTACCTTAGGCTAATCAGAAAAAAATTGAGAGAAAGAGGCAAGAGAGAAAGAGGCAAAAAAAAGAGAGGAGAAGAGGATAGAGAAGCAGAACCTAGGTTCATTCTTTCAAGTGCTCTTCTAGGTACTTTTTTTTGCATCATTGTTCTCCACTGCCTGTAATACTAATGTATAAATTTAGTGTTTGTTGTTGCGTTTTCTGTTTGCAGCCGTGAAAGAGGGGTTGGACGGTATTGGCTCCGCCTAAAGCCACCGTCACAGCCCCTTTGCGCCGCCCTGAACGAGCGGTGGTGCGCCGCTATGGCTGGCTGCCAAGTGGCGGCAGCCGCCACCCCTTCCCCCTTGTTCCTCCCTAAATCCCTAATTTTAAAAAAAACCCTAAACCCCTAAATTAATTTGAAATCCCTAATCCTAAACCCCTAAATTAATTTGAAATCCCTAATCCTAAACCCCTAAATTAATTTGAAATCCCTAATCCTAAACCCCTAAATTAATTTGAAATCCCTAAACCTAAACCCCTAAATTAATTTGAAATCCCTAAACCCTAAAGCCCCAAATTTGAATTCCAATTCCTTATTTTGTTTATTTTTTTATTATTTTGTTTTATTTTTCGTTTTTTTATTTTATCAATTTTTTCTATTCTGTTTTTTTATTTTTCTATTTTTTTTCGTTTTATTTAATTAATTTTTTTATTATTTATTAAAAATTCGTTTCTTTATTTATTCATTTGTTATAATAGTTTTTAAAAGTGATATGAGGTAACCCACTATAGAGCTAGTGTCTTGTCGCGTTATATTATGTTGTAAATTGATTTCAAATAATTTTATTTTAGAGCAATGTGAGGCAACCCACTATAGACTCAATGTCTTGTTGCGTTACCTTATGTTGTGAAATTCATTTCAAATAATTTTTAAAAGTGATATGAGATAACCCACTATAGACCTAGTGTCTTGTCGCGTTACCTTATGTTGTAAATTCATTTCAATTAATTATTTTTTTGTTTTTTTAGCAATGTGAGGTAACCCACTATAGACCTAGTGTCTTGTCGCGTTACCTTATGTTGTAAATTCATTTCAATTAATTATATTTTTTAGTTTTTTAGCAATGTGAGGTAACCCATTATAGACTCACTGTCTTGTCGCGTTACCTTATGTTGTAAATTCATTTCAATTAATTATTTTTTTGTTTTTTTAGCAATGTGAGGTAACCCACTATAGACCCAGTGTCTTGTCGCGTTACCTTATGTTGTAAATCTATTTCAATTAGTTTTTTTAAAGCAATGTGAGGTAACCCACTATAGACCTAGGGTCTTGTCGCGTTACCTTAAGTTGTAAATTTATTTCAATTAGTTCTTTTTTAAAGCAACGTGAGGTAACTCACTATAGACCACTATAGACCTAGTGTCTTGTCGCGTTACCTTATGTTGTGAATACATTTTTTAGTATCACTAATAAAACCTATTTTCGAAAGAACTACGTAGCCTTGATTTCTCTATTGCAGCTAGAGATACGTAGGAGCAGTTATTTTTCTGTCAGGCCCAAAAAAAAAAAGAAATATTTCCTCTCTCTTTATTTCGTTTAATAATGTGATGGTAAAATTAATGTTTTGAATAAATATTTACATAACTAATCTAGGTACCATTTTTACAACGGGCGGGACGAGGTGCCTAATACCTTCCTCATCCGTAACCGACTCCCGAACTCGATTTCTATTTTTAGTAAGTCAACCATATTTTCAAAAATCGGTTTTTCATGTTTTCCCTCTAAAAAACATCGATGGCGACTCCATTGCATTTAATTGCACATTTCTCGTCGCATCCATAAAAAAGGGGTAGCGACAACATGGCGACTCCACTGGGAATATGTTGAGAGTCAGGCCTTATTAGATTAATTATGTGGATATTTATTCATTATTTTAACTTTTATCGTTCCATTTTCTTGTTGTTATTTATTATTTTTATTATACTTTTTTGTAAATAATTCTTGTACATGGAATTTGTGGTTTGTTGTTGTTGTACAGGTTCTGGGGTTATTATTTGTTTTGGTGTATTCGAGTTATCAAGGTTTGTACACTCCCTCACACACTTCACTATCATGCATGGTTACTTTAGGTCGTCTACCAGGCCTATTTACCTAATGTTAGGGGTACATTGGCTTGTCGTCATTGGGCCTTCGTGCACATTTCGATATTGCGCTGATGTACCACTCAGATTGTTACTGGGTATTACGGATATGGCCCCCATGGTGTCTCGTACATCTTCGTGTCATATTTGTGATATCCGGGTCGTCAGCTTTCACTAGTGACTACAGTCCGGGAACCTAGTCCGGGTCGTCAGCTTTCACTAGTGACGGCAGTCCGGGAACCTAGATGAAGTCTAGTACCACCGAAATTTTGCATGTACAGACATTAGAACTCCACCCTAGGGTTTGACCTTTTAGACCGAACAAACCTTGTAGGATCAAACACCTTTATGTAAGACACGGGAGTGTGCAAATTTTTATTTGTTATTTTATTATTCGGCATAAAGTCTGGAAAACCTCTATTCCGCACTCATAAAGTGACTCACCATCACATGAGCCTAAGTGAATTAAGGTACCATTGCACTTCGGTACTCTTGTGCCACGATGGAAGGCTTACAAAAAAAATCATTTCATAACAAACATGCGCATGCATATCATGCAATCATACATTTGGTCAAAAAAGAAAAAAAGAATCATGTCGTTATAACATTTACATGCATATCATGCACTAAAAAAAAAGAATATATATACATATACGCATATGTAAATAACATTAACATGCATACCATAACATTGTATCATTCATTTGAAATACATTCATCAAGCCATGCATGCATTGATTACACGTATGAAAAAAAACTGACATTGTCATGTACTTTTTTTAGGATTTATTACCAACGATGTCTTGTTCCGTACAACCAGAGGCCATGGATTCTCAGTCGAGTACTAGTAATGCTAAGGTCAAGAAAGGGGTAAAGGCTGATTTCAAGGTAGCCAGACTTGATAGCCTTAGGGTTTTAGCTGAGAAGATTCTCTCTCAAGTTCAGGTTGAGTTCTTGGAAGAATATGGGAGATTGTATGACCTGTTGTTCGTGGATGCCCATGCTACGGCCCTCAATGCACTGACTCAATTCTGGAATAGCGACCTAGGTATTTTTGAGCTACCTCATCTAGACACCGTCCCGGTGATAGAAGAGTATCAACAATTACTTTTGGTTCGGAGGGGTCATGGAATCTATATCCCGGGTGGTGAAACTCCTATTGATGCGGTAAAGAAAATTATTGGATTGACCCCTATGGATCAAGTAGAGAGAAGGGGCCATCAGGGTTGGCTACAAAGTGCTTTGGAGCATCACTTGCAAAAATCAATGGATCAAGGAAATTGGGCAGTTGTCAAGCCTGCCTTGCCCCTCCTCATTTATGGGTTAATGTTGTTCCCTTCCATTCCTGGGTCGGTCGGGTACAAGGCTGTGAAAGTGTTTTACAAGGTATTCAAATGGAAATCTGACCCTGTTCTAGCAATCCTATGGGATACATTCATCGCCTTATCCAATTGTCATCAGAGGGGGTTTCTTAAGATCCGTTGTTGTGCTCACTTATTGTATGTATGGATGGCCACACATGTGCATGTCGTCAAGTATCAGGCCCTCGCCAACCGCGTTTTGATGGATTTGAACAGCATCACACTTGAGGAAAAGGTAGTGGATCAGTGGAGGGTTACTCTCGAACGTCTTGTGCCAAATGAATATAGGGGGATGTGTTACTGGTGTCCGCAAAAGAGCATGATAACTCGATGCGTTTCTTACAACAACGTTCCACTACTAGGCACTGATGGATGTTTTTTCTACACACCAGAATTGGTCTTGTGGCAACTTGGACGTATGCAGATTAGACCAAGTGACGAACCCAAGAGTATCATACGCCTCTATGAGGAGGATGATAAGTTAATAGGAAAAGTCAAGGAAGCTTGGGACAATCTTGTCGTTAGAGAGGATCAACAACGTGGGGCGGCACGAGTCCGAAGCACACCTAAGTACGATAGTTGGAGAGCCGCCAGGGTTGGAGGGGTAACCATCTCACCACCTTTGCCAAGAGGGGAGAAATTATCCTCAAGGGAGAAAGAGCTCGAAGGTATTATAGAAACCCTCCGGGAGCAAGTGAACATTGTTGATGGCAAGAGACAAGATGCCCAGATCGAAATCATAAGGAAAGACCATGAGATTGAGAAGCTTAAAAAGGAGCTGAAAATAGAAAAGGAGGCATTTGTTCTAGCCACTCCTAAAAGGGCCAAAACTGAAGCATCTGTCGAGATCTGTAAGCTGAAAGAACAATTGGAAGCCTAGAGGCGAGTTATGGAAATAGACTCTCAAAAACAGGTTAAGTTGACAAATGAGTTGAGGGGTTTCAAGAAGGCTGTCCATCTTAGAGATGTGAGGATTGCCGAGCTTGAAAGAGATCTCAGAGCGAGCCAACAACAAACCATTATGGAACAAGACCAAGTCTCTCATTTGATGGAACAAGCTTCGCATTTGCAAGAGGCACAACAAAGGATGGATGAGTACCGGAATGCTTTATCCAAAGCTAAGGGCAAAACAAAATGGTACAAGCGAAGGGGGAATGAGCTGGAATCCAAGTACAATACTCTGAGTCTCGAACTTGGTTGCAAAGAAGAGGACAAGAAGAAAGAGTTGGAAGAAATCAGGAGGGCCACGGAAGAGATCGAGAGGTGCAAAGAAATGTGGAAGCATAAGTCAATATCCCTAGGACGGTTTCCTCATTTGCTTTTTCCACGAGAGTCTGACTGGCCCGGCACTGGAGTGGTACTTAGAACTGGACTTGAGTCACATCTCTAGATGGACTGAACTTGCTGATTTATTCATGGATCAGTACAAGTTTAATGTGGAATTGGCTCCGACGCGTGAGCAACTTGGGGCAATGCAGAAAAAGAAGATGGAGTCCTTTAGAGAGTACGCAATGAGATGGAGGGGTTTGGCGGTATAGGTGCAACCCAAAATGACCATGCCGGAAATGTGCTCGTATTTTATGGGAACCTTAGGGGCCCCTTACATCGGAATAATGGTAGGGGTTGCATACAAAGATTTCCGGGAATTGATGGATGCCGGTAACAGGATTGAGATGTTGACAAAGGCAGGAAAGTTATCAGTAGGAGAGGAGGACGGAAATGGTGCTAAAAAGAATGTGTCCTCAAGGAGAAAGGAGAACGAGGTGAATCAGGTACATCAACAATAATGGAGGTCCCAACGCACACCTTATGATCAAACAACAACTTACCAAGTAAACAATGTCCCCCAACCCTATAATTACACTCGCCCACAATACACCAACCAGCCCCGGCCGTACGTACCCAACCATACCAACCCTCTATACCAACCAAACCGTCACGCGCCCATAAACACACAGGCCCAAACAAATCGCCGCGAAAACACGTTTTTTCCTGACCTACCCCTTTTCCAAAACTTGCTATATCCAATGCTGAACTTTTCCGCCAACTAGTTGACCGTCACCTATTAGCACCATACCCCGTCCGACCTTTTTTAGGGCAACTTGCCTTCTTGGTACGACGTAAACCGCACATGTAGCTATCATATGGATGTGACGGGACACTCCATTGAAGATTGTGAGCAATTCAAAATGGCAGTAAGGAAACTCATGGCCTGCGGGAAGCTAGGGTTTGAGGATGAGACTCAGTCGGATATCAGTAAGAATCCGATCCCGAACCACAATCAAGGGGTAAGTGTTGTTGATATGGATAAAGCGCCAATAGGAAAAGTGTGTGACTTGAGAATGTCAATGCAACACCTCTTTGATGCTTTGAGGAGGATTGGTTATAATATAGTAGCACCAGCCACAAATGTATCTGACGAGAGGGGTCGGGATCCAGAATCTCGTTGCGATTATCATCACGGTCAGGCAGGACACTCCATAGACGACTGTTGGGGATATAAGGCGAGGGTACAAGTCTTGTTAAATCTTGGGGTCATTCAAGCGAGAAGGGCTAAGTCGGATGACGAAGAAGTTGATATTGTTGAAAATATCACACTCAGAGTCCCTCTCCTCAAAGATTTAAGCCCTGAGAGGGTGACTCTTAGGGTGAGAAAGCCTCAGCCCTTCACCTATGAAAGCACACATACTGTCCCGTGGAGGTATGAGGTTAAGGTTAACGCAACGGGGGAAGCCCCTGAGGTTCAAATGTCGAAGGCGGTCATGACTGGTGAAATCACAAGAAGCGGAAGATGTTATGGTCCACCAGAGGGAGAGACTCAAAAAGTAGGAAAGAAGGTCGGAGAGAAAGGTGACATGACAAAAAAAGTCACTGAAAGGGAGGAGGAAGAATTTCTAAAGATCATGAGGCAGAGTGAGTATGATATGTTGGAGCATTTGGGGAAAACCCCTTCTAAGATATCTTTGTTGGGTTTGGTATTATCCTCAGATTTACACAGAAAGCCGTTATTAAGGGTGCTTAACGAAGCTTACGTTAACTCCGATGTCACGCCTAGCAAGATGGTCAACATGGTAGATCCTGTGAAACATGTTAACATGATAACATTCTTTGATGAAGAAATGGTGAGGAGGTCAGAGAAAATACCCCGTGCACTGCTCACTACGGTGAGGAGGTCGGAGAAAATACCCCGTGCACTGCTCATTACTGCCAAATGTCGAGGTCATATTATCGGCAAAATACTGATTGATGGAGGGTCAGCTCTGAACGTCTTACCATTGTCTACTTTGGTGTCTATGGGGATTAGTAGAGATGAAATTGTGCCGAGGCAAATGATTGTGCATGCCTTCGATGGGAATCAGAGGAGTATATTGGGTGAGGTCGCATTGCCATTGGAAATTAGACCTAGTGTCTTTCAGGT
>NC_032017.1:16654858-16658378 GCF_001865875.1 Lupinus angustifolius | reverse complement strand
GGTACATGGAGAAGAAGAAGTCCTGGTTTCGAAACCGATTTCAGTACCCTATGTGGAGAGTACTAGGGATGGCGATGACTTTTTGCATTATTTTGAAGCAGTTGGAACCCATCAGCATGAAGGGAAGGGGCATGTGCATGACGTAAACCAGGTGGTGACCCGAATCATGTCTACAAAAGGATATGAAGTAGGGAAAGGTTTAGGCAAGCATCTACAGGGCACTCCATCGTTCATCTCAGTCTTGGAGAAAATTGATAAGTTTGGGCTGGGGTATGAATCTTCACAGGAGAATGTGGGCATGGGTGTGAGTCAAAGAAAGAAGCATGAAGGGGCAATTCCTCATATTAGTGAAACATTTCCAAGTTCTGTTGAGGTGATTGCATCAAGTGACTTTAGAGAGCAAAACATCCATCTTTCCCTCAACTTTCTGGAAGAAGACAGTACACGTGGGGTCAACAGTATCCGCATCGATGAGGAAGGCACACTATTGAAGAATTGGCATTCTGAACCAATAGCTGAGATTGTGGCATTAAAGTAAACTTTTGATTATGTTGTAACTCCAATGTTTGGATTTATTTTTAAATGACTTGAGACAATATCTTTGCTAATTTGTATTGCTATTCAACATTTTACCTCATCAATTTCATACAGCACCATTATCACAATTACTTCCTTACTTTCTTCTATGAATTTGTGTTTTTATCTCCCTTTTCGTCTCCCAACATTTAATAAATGAATACATGTACTTAAATTTGGTAGAAAATTTATCCAATAATACGATAGTTGAAAATCCATCAATTAATTTGTCCACGACACCGGGTGATGAACCCGTTGATTCAGATGAAGAACAAGGGGATGTGGAGGAGTTTTCAAAAATGTTGGAGCATGTCGAAAGGTAGTATGTCGTGAATACTGAAGAAATTGAGTTAATCAACATGGGGACGGAAGATGATAAGAGGGAACTGAAAATGGTAGACAACCCGGAACGCGTTGAAATGATAGATCTGTTCCGTGAATATATGGATGTGTTTGCTTGGTCTTATGAGGACATTCCAGGGCTGGATCCTAACATAGCGTCGCATAAGATTCCCTTATATCCACGCGCTGAGCCTAAGAAACAAAAGTTGAGAACGATGCGTCCAGATTTATCATTAAAGGTGAAAGAGGAGGTGACAAAATAGTTGGACTCCGGCTTCATAGAAGTGTCTAGGCACACGAAATGGGTGACTAATGTAGTAATGGTACCCAAGAAAGGAGAAAAGTTGAGGATATGCGTAGACTACAGAAATCTTAACAAGGCGAGTTTGAAAGATGATTTTCCCATCCCTCACATTGATGTTCTGGTCGACAGTGCAGCCCGAAGTCATCGGTTCCCTTTCATGGACGGATACGCGGGGTTTCATCAAATTCTGATGGACGCTGATGACAAGGCGAAAACCACTTTTATCACCATGTGGGGGACCTATTGTTACAGGGTTATGTCTTTTGGGTTAAAGAATGCAGGGGCGACATATCAACGTGCTATGGTGGCCCTATTTCATGATATGATGCACAAAGAAGTGGAGGTATATGTCGATGATATAATCGCCAAGTCTAAAAGAGGGGATAGTCACGTCGCAGTCTTACGAAAGTTATTTGAAAGGCTGAGGAAATATCAAATGAAATTAAATCCCGAGGAAAGTTATTTGAAAGGCTGAGAAAATATCAAATGAAATTAAATCCCGAGAAGTGCACGTTTGGGGCATCCTCGGGGAACATGTTAGGATTTGTCGTCGGTAGGGAAGGCATAAGGGTGGACCCCAAGAAAGTAGAAGCAATACAAGAGATGCCAGCTCCAAAGACTGAGAAGGAAGTGAGAAGTTTTCTGGGCAGGTTGAATTACATTGCAAGATTTATTGCCAACCTAACTAGCACGTGTGAGCCCATGTTTAAATTTCTGAAGAAGAATCAACCAAGCGAGTGGGATGCGGATTGCCAGGAAGCTTTCGATAAAATAAAAGCTTATTTGGTAAACCCACCTGTCTTGGCACCACCCACACCAGGCCGACCGTTAGTCTTATATATGACAGTGTTACAAACTTCGATGGGTGCAATGTTGGGGAAATATGGAGAAACGGGTAAGAGGGAGCAAGCCATCTACTATTTGAGCAAGAAGTTTAACGAATGTGAATCTCGGTACTCAACGATAGAAAGGACTTGTTGCGCTCTAGTGTGGGCATCCAGAAGGCTTCGGCAATACATGTTGTACTACACTACTTGTATCATCTCCCGAATGGATCCTTTGAGATATATCTTTGAGAGTCCTCACGTTTCTCTGAGAATGGCGAAATGGCAGATGATGTTGTCCGAGTTCGACATTAAATATGTTACTCAGAAGTCTGTCAAAGGTGGAGCAATCGCAGATCAATTGGCAGAAAGCCCTATAGACGGGGAGGATGGGATGTTGAATGAGTTCCCTGATGGCGGAGTATATGGGATAGATGAATTAGAGGAAGATGTTTGGGAGATGTATTTTAATGGAGCAGTTAATATGCATGGGAACGGTGTTGGGGCAGTAATCATTTCCCCAGTCGGTAAGCAGTACCCCGTGGCAGTCAAGCTGGACTTCGAATGTACTAACAATATAGCCGAATATGAAGCGTGCATCAATGGACTTCTCTTTGCATATGAACTGAATGTCAAGAAGTTGAGGGTATTCGGAGATTCTGCGCTTATCATTTATCAGGTCAATGGCGAGTGGCAAACTAAGGATACAAAGCTCATCCCATATCAGAAATATTTATCTTCATTAGCTGAGAAATTTGAAGAAATTTGCTTTTCCCATGTGACTCGAGACAAGAATCAGTTTGCAGATGCTCTAGCAACTTTGGCCGTAATGACTAAACTGGAAGTACACGCTAGCGTTCGCCCAATTCGAGTGACGGCTCAGGATGAACCTTCTTACTGTTGTGCTAATCTAGAGGCTGACGGTGAACCTTGGTATCATGATATAAAAAGGTATATCCAACACAGAGAGTATCCAGAGAGTGCTAGTGATGTGAACAAAAAGACAATTCGCCGCCTGGCGAGGACATTTTTCCTAAATGGTGAAGTGTTGTACAAAAGGAGTCATGATGGTACGCTCCTCAGATGCATTGGTACGAACGAAATTCAACTGATCATGATTGAAATACATGAAGGGGTCTGTGGAACTCATGCAAATAGTCACATGATGGCAAAGAAAATTCTAAGGAGTGGTTACTACTAAACTACTATGGAAGCAGATTGTATGAGTTATGTTAGAAAGTGTCAGAAGTGTCAGGTGTACGCAGATAGAATCAACGCACCACCTTTGCCCTTGCAGAGTATGGTCGCCCCCTGGCCTTTCTCCATATGGGGAATTGATGTAATTGGACCCATAAATCCCAAAGCTTCCAACGGTCATCGCTTCACTCTAGTAGCAATCGACTACTTCACTAAGTGGGTAGAAGCTGCATCATACAGTAGTATCACTCGCAAGGTATTCGTCAAGTTCCTCCGA
>NC_032017.1:16649451-16654758 GCF_001865875.1 Lupinus angustifolius | reverse complement strand
TGCAACAAGTTTAAGATCAAGCATCATAATTCGACCCCGTACAGGCCAAAGATGAATGGCGCAGTTGAAGCGGCCAATAAGAACATCAAAAAGATAGTTGCAAAGATGGTGGAGAATTACAAAGATTGGCATGAAAAGTTACCCTATGCTTTGCACGCATATCGTACCAACATTCGGTCAAGTACTGGGGCTACCCCGTTCTCACTAGTGTATGGGATGGAAGCTGTCTCTCCAATCGAAGTAGAAATTCCTTCGTTGAGAGTCTTAATGGAAGCAGAACTAGAAGAGTCTGAATGGGTCAAGGCTAGGTATGAACAGTTAAATATGATCGAAGAGAAAAGATTGGCAGCCATCTGTCATGGCCAGTTGTACCAGGGAAGGGTGGCAAGAGCTTTCGACAAGAAGGTTCATCCTAGAGAGTTCTAAGCGGGAGACTTGGTGCTCAAAAATATCCTCCCAAATCAGGAAGATGCTCGTGGGAAATGGGCTCCAAACTATGAAGGTCCTTATATTATCAAGAATGCATTCTCACGAGGTGCTGTGGTCTTACAAGACATGGACGGAAATGTTTTAGCCAGACCTGTAAACATAGACGCGGTAAAGAGATTCTATGCCTAGAAAAAAAAAGAAAAAAAAAATCCCGTTAGGTTGAAAACCCGAAGGGGCGGCCTAAGCAAAAATTAGGGTATGAATAAAAGCATGTTAGGTGGAAAACCCAAAAGGGCGGCCTAAGCAGAAATTAAGGCAAATAAAAAAGAAAAAGCGCATTTTCTCACACAAATTTACCACACCAAGGGCAAATAAAGATCCTCCATGCGCTTGTACTCATAGTATGAACCATAAAAGTTGTGGGCAATATGGGGAGGAAATGTGAGTTCTCAGAGGGATTCTGTTAGTCTGGCGTCATGGGCTAGTTACTCGGTCGTCACGAAAGGTTGATGGATGGATTAGCAATTACTTTATACTGGGGCAAAAAATTTCGCAAAAATTTTGTAACCTGTAGCATATATGCTCTCAAACCTTTCTACGTGTAACTTTTTGAATATCAATAGAAGAAAGTTCTTTCATCTCCCTATTTACCTTTGTGCATACATGTTTGCTTAGATACGTCTCAAGTCGCATAAATATAATACTCGAACCTCATGATCAAATAACCTATTTGGTAATCTGTTCTATTAAGTGATTCAGGATAAAGAAACTCATTGAAACTTAACCCTAATGGATATGTCATTAGAGAGGTGGATGCTACTTCTGGAAAACAGCGGGTCACCCATAATGGATCCATTAATTTATGAAAAGGAGGAATGAAAGCGTAATGGATGTTGATTGGATTAGTTGATGCCTACTGAGATGGCGCTGTGGTTTCACGTCAAACTTTATAATGACAATTAAGTTATTCTCATACGTGTAACTCGCCGTGCATACATTATCATCTTTGCACTACTCATATATCATTAGCATCTAAACTATCATATGCATTCGCAGCCGAAGTTTTGACCCAAAATATCCTTTTAAGTATTTATCCAGGGCCCTTTATTATCTATATGTCACTGTGATCCTTTTACACCCCGACCCCTCAGTGGTTGCGTGATTGTGTTTTAGACCCCTTAGTGGTCTCTATGATCCTTTTGCACCTCGACCCCTCAGCGGTCGCGTGATTGTGCTTTGACCCCTCAGTGGTTTCTGTATCCTTTTGCATCCCGGGCCCCTCAGCGGTCGCGTGATTGTGCTTTGACCCCTCAATGGTCTTCGTATCTTTTTGCACCCCGACCCCTCAGCGGTCGCGTGATTGTGCTTTGACCCCTTAGTGGTCTCTTTATCCTTTTGCATCCCGGGCCCCTTAGCGGTCGCGTGATTGTGCTTTGACCCCTCAGTGGTCTCCGTATCCTTTTGCACCCCGACCCCTCAGTGGTCGCGTGATTGTGCTTTGACCCCTCAGTGGTCTCTGTAACCTTTTGCATCTCGGGCCCCTCAGCGGTCGCGTAATTGTGCTTTGACCCCTCAGTGGTCTCTTTATCCTTTCGCACCCTGACCCCTCAGCGGTCGTGTGATTATGCTTTGACCCCTTAGTGGTCTCCTTTATCCTTTTGCAACCCGACCCCTCAGTGGTCGCGTGATTATGTCACGACCCCTCAGTGGTCTCTATTGGTCAGCATTTTGTTTCGTGGGCTCTTTACCCGCTAACCTCGAGCTCATGTTGTATGCTTGAGTTTGAGGCTCTATCCTCCATGTGTTATTTTCCTAGTCAAAATTTGGTTTTCTTATCTTCACTTCCTTCTCATCTTGATAACTTTAGCAACATTCGTCGCTCTTGTTATCTAATGAAAAGCAAGTAAAGAGGGGCAACTGTAAACACCCAATTTTGACCGGGGTGAAAATTGCAAAACAAAAAAGGAATTTGAAATTCAAATGTTGTGGCAACTATACTTTTTCCCTAGCCCAACCAGTAACCCTAATCCCCACCCCTATTTAATCCTAACTTAGAAACTACCATAGGCTAATTAGAAAAAAAATTAAGAGAAAGAGACAAAAAGAAGAGAGGAGAAGAGGATAGAGAAGCAGAACCTAGGTTCATTCTTCCAAGTGCTCTTATAGGTACTTTTTTTTTCATCATTGTTCTCCAGTGCCTGTAATACTACTGTATAAATTTAGTGTTTGTTGTTGCGTTTTCTGTTTGCAGCCGTGAAAGAGGGGCTGGGCGGTATTGGCTCTGCCTAAAGCCACCGTCACAGCCCCGTTGTGGTAGAGGAGGGACCGGACAGCGGTCATGGAGGACCGCTTGTCCTAACCGCGCCCGTAGAGGGCTGGACCGCGCTGCCCAGCAGCGGTACATGCGGCTGGCTGCACCAGCGCCGCCCTGAACGAGCGGTGGTGCGCCGCTATGGCTGGCTGCCAAGTGGCGGCAGCCGCCACCCCTTCCCCCTTGTTCCTCCCTAAATCCCTAATTTTAAAAAAAACCCTAAACCCCTAAATTAATTTGAAATCCCTAAACCCTAAAGCCCCAAATTTGAATTCCCAATTCCTTATTTTGTTTATTTTTTTATTATTTTGTTTTATTTTTCGTTTTTTTATTTTATCATTTTTTTCTATTCTTTTTCTATTTTTTTTCGTTTTATTTAATTAATTTTTTTTTCTGTTTTTTATTATATATTAAAAATTCGTTTTTTTATTTATTCATTTGTTATATTAATTTTTAAAAGTGATATGAGGTAACCCACTATAGACCTAGTGACCTTATGTTGTAAATTGATTTCAAATAATTTTCTTTTAGAGCAATATGAGGTAACCCACTATAGACTCAATGTCTTGTCGCGTTACCTTATATTGTGAAATTCATTTCAAATTTAAAGCAATGTGAGGTAACCCACTATAGACCCAATGTCTTGTCGCGTTACCTTATGTTGTAAATTCATTTCAATTAATTATATTTTTTAGCAATGTGAGGTAACCCACTATAGACCCAGTGTCTTGTCGCGTTACCTTATTTTGTAAATTCATTTCAATTAATTATTTTTTTGTTTTTTTAGCAATGTGAGGTAACCCACTATAGACCCAGTGTCTTGTCGCGTTACCTTATTTTGTAAATTCATTTCAATTAATTATTTTTTTGTTTTTTTAGCAATGTGAGGTAACCCACTATAGACCGAGTGTCTTATCGCGTTACCTTATGTTGTAAATCTATTTCAATTAGTTTTTTAAAGCAATGTGAGGTAACCCACTATAGACCCAGGGTCTTGTCGCGTTACCTTAAGTTGTAAATTTGTTTCAATTAGTTCTTTTTTAAAGCAATGTGAGGTAACTCACTATAGACCTAGTGTCTTGTCGCGTTACCTTATGTTGTAAATTTATTTCAATTAGTTTTTTTTTTGAAGCAATGTAAGGTAACCCACTATAGACCTAGTGTCTTGTTGCATTACCTTATGTTGTGAATACTTTTTTAGTATCACTAATAAAACCTATTTTCGAAAGAACTACGTAGTCTTGATTTCTCTATTGCAACTAGAGATACGTAGGAGTAGTTATTTTTCTGCTAGGCCCAAAAAAAAAAAGAAATATTTCCTCTCTCTTTATTTCGTTTAATAATGTGATGGTAAAATTAATGTTTTGAATAAATATCCACATAACTGATCTACGTACCGTTTTTACAACGGACGGGACGAGGTGCCTAATACCTTCCTCATCCGTAACCGACTCCCGAACTCGATTTCTTTTTTTAGTAAGTCAACCATATTTTCAAAAATCGGTTTTTCATGTTTTCCCTCTAAAAAACATCGATGGAGACTCCATTGCATTTAATTGCACGTTTCTCGTCGCATCCATAAAAAAGGGTAGCGACAGCCACCCTAGGAGATTTTTTTGATGATTGCCTAGAGAGAAATCTGATTTCCCTTCTCTCCTTAAACCCTCACACTTCACACTTCACTCTCACACTCTTCCATTTTCAAAATTTGCAAAGAGAATGTAAATCCTCTCTTTATCTTTTCTCTCATTTTCTCATTTGCTTCTTCCATCTTTAATCTTTGATCTCTCAACATTCAACCAATGGATGTTGATGAGATTTAAGTATGTTGTTCATGAGCATTTCGAGAACATATTCAACCATTGAAATTTTATAAAACGCTTTCTAACTCATTTTCTCCTCAAAACCGAAAATGGTGATGTTCTTGAACTTATGAAAATATGTTGTTGAAACCATGAACAACTAGTGTTCATGGAGTTGTTATAATGTTTTATTACATGTATTTGGTTGTTTTAGCCAAATGGGATGATGATGAAATCAAAGGAACCTTTAGGAAGTGTTTTGGAAGAATGAGAATGTATGTATTTCTAGTTGTTTTAGCCTTAAACCATGGCTTGGAACAAGTTGGAAAAATAGAAACTTTTGTTATAAAAAAAGGATGTTAAGGTTTATGAGTACATGAATGCCTCATAAAACTCTAAAGGATAATTTGAATGACTTACTTTAAAATGGTAACATTATCAAAGAACGTCTTAAATCGGAATACGTAGTTTTACTGAAAATCGTACCTTTAAAAAGGATGGAAAACGTGAACGAAATTTCAATGAAAAAGGATGGTCAAGAACATGTGATATTGGACTGGATGGATGAAAGGGATGTATGATCACGATGGGAAAAAGATAAATGATTTTAAGTATTTTAGTAACGATTTTAGAAATATCGGAAACTAACGGATTTTCATTTTGGTAGTTACGAAGATTTTGGTGTTCGAACCTTGAAAACAAACCACCCTTAGTTGATGAGTTAAAGCACGCTTCATTAAGGTGAGAGAGAACACATCGTGACAT
>NC_032017.1:16648638-16649351 GCF_001865875.1 Lupinus angustifolius | reverse complement strand
CCTGTCGCTTGGGTGAGAAACTCTCGCCTGGGCGAGCACAGTCTCGCTTGGGCGAGGGGAAGTTTTGGTTCTGGAACTCCCTCGTCTGGGCGACAGAATCTCGCTTGGGCGAGGAAGGGCCTCGCTTGGGCGAGAACGCTCAGGATTTTAATGAGTTTCTGTAACTCTCTCGCTTGAGCGAGAGATGTCTCGTGTGAGCGAGAAGAGGCCTCGCTTGGGCGAGTAAGGGCCTCGCTTGGGCGAGAAAGCCCAGGATTTTAATGAGCCTCTAGAACTCTGTCGCTTTGGCGAGAGATGTCTCGCTTGGGCGATAATACCTTCGCCTGGGCAAGGAAGGCTTAAGTTTATTTGAGATTTAAAGATGAAATGTCGCTTGGGTGACTAGTCCCTCCTTTGGCGAGGGACGGTGTGGAAAGATTGAAATGAAATGATGTGGTGAACAATGCGATGAACCCGGGTAGGGTGTGTTGTGATATAAAGGTTGTGGAATGAGATCATGGCTTAGATGAGAAGCATGACTCCACAAAAGTATGAAAGCAATTTTTTTGTTTATGCCTTGTTGGCCAAGGATCCGACTTGAGGTCGTGAACTAGGGGGTACCCTAGTAAGGATACATGATATCACTGAACAACGATCGACCGACCATAAGAGGCTTGGTCATGTGACCGTCCAGGAGTATTCGGTGATGGGTTGTTGTGATTGAGATGTTACCT
>NC_032017.1:16477015-16648538 GCF_001865875.1 Lupinus angustifolius | reverse complement strand
GCCCAGAAAGCGTTTGTACGACCTAGGTCCGGGTAGGACTGTTCCTGAGGGAACCGATCGATCTATTTTTACTTCCTTGCGAGGATATGTTATTTCGGGTGCGTACAAAAAGGCTTGGTATGGGACTTGTACTCTCGATTATTTCTGATTAGGATGTTGGATGGATATTAGTGTAAGGTGGATAATCATGACATATCATGCATACATTATTATTGTGGAAGTGAATTCCCACATGTGAGCTACAAGCATTGTGTATTCCTACGTTTATGCATGTGATATGGTTAAGAGTAAAATGTTGATTATATTATTTGATATATTGGTAATGTTGAAATAAATGGTAAGTTATGTATTACTTCATGAAGTCAATGATAGATGATGAATTATATGCTAAAATATGTTTTATGTCTGGGTGTGATATTCTGAGTAAGTCCACACCGTCAATGAATTTATGTTCATTAGATGTCTTACTCTCTCTATTGTATTGTTTTTGTTTGTGTGTATTCACTATGCAGATGTCCAACAGCAACAGTCACGTTCGAGGTTATCACTTCACCATGTCCCCGATGGGACAATGGAATAGTGATGGGCATAGATACATATACACAGGCTCCTGCAGTTTGTCGTTGCATATGATGTACAACGGGTCATCGATGATGATCCCTCAACCTGACACCTATATTGATGCTTCCTTCATCTTGCCGCCCAAGAGGCCGAGGTCTCCAGAGTTTGGATTGCGATACCCGCCAGTCAGGAGTGATGGCGTTGTTCCCTCCCACGGTCATCGGACATGGTCAGATTGTTTGGATGCTCCGTCATCCAGTAGAGCCCAGAGGAGTCGGGTTCTTGGAGGAGGTCCCTGCAAGAAGGCTCCGGTTTTGAGAATGTCATCCCCTCCGAATTATGCCGCTGGGTTATGGCATAATGAAGTGGAGGAGGACGAGGTCGTCGAGCTCATAAATGTAGAGAGCTCGGTAGAGGTGATCAACCTCGTGTCTGACTCGGAGGAGGAGGAGGACCCGAGTGAGGGGTCCAGCATTCCTGGGATCTTTTGAGTCAGCTTGTGGGCCCGTCGATGTCCCATTTTTGTTTTTGGTTGGGGGTTGAGTTTCTTTTTGATTTTTTATATGTTAATGGCGATGTAGTTTCCGCCTTTGTTGACCTAGTTTGTATGAACTAATTATGACTTAACTGATTATATGCATTGTGTTATTTAGGAAATTGTGAATCAGGTTAAGTTGTCATTCGATAACGATAAGTTGATTTTCCACATTTGAGTTACTTAAAGTGATGTCCCGGAAAAGAAAGGTTTGAAAAGGACGCAATTTTATATAACTCATTTCAAAAAAAAATTACCCATTTTTCCGCAATGTTTTTTAGAAGTATTTTTCGGGGCGTTACAAAATCATGTGAAACAAAGTCAATTAGGCATCAAGAATCATCAATCATGCTAAATTAAGGTTATGAATAGTGTGTAATATATTGTTCATCACCCTATAAGTATTAGAGTTGATGGTTCAACTTAGATATGTGGACTAAAGGGAGCATATCGGTAATTGTGTGGTATCCATACTTGTAGTGAAAATTATCAGGTTTATTTAAGTGTGAAGTCTCATATCAAATATGTGAGAAACAATTTATATGTAAAAAATAATCATCTAACCATTACTTTAAGATTTTTTTTTAAAAGACATAGTGTCTCACTTGTGTTTTTTACTCTTCTCATATCTTAGTAAAATGTGTCTCCTCGGTGGTTGGAGATAGGGGTGAGCATGAACCAACCATATCTTCACTCAGTTTAGCTATACCACGATCGGACCCGAATATGGTTGGCTTTCATCATGTATGAGGTCGATTCAATTTAATATTTAAATTAAAACTAGTTTTAATTAATGTAGTTTTAATATTTAAAATTTGATATTTAACATTATTGAAATGAAATAAATTTTTAAAGTGCGAGTAATGATGTAATACTAATATTTAAAACGAAATATTGACCGTTTCCAACTAAGTATTGGTTCTAATAAAAGGTTTGTAAAGATGATAGTGGATAAAGATTACTCATATGAAAAAAATTTAGGTTTACTCGTATGAGTTATTGGTATAAATTTTGTTTGTACAATAGAAGTGAAACAAACCCTGGTATGGTTTCAATTGGCCAATCCTATTTATTGCGATGAACATATGGAGCTGAAATTGTTTTGCTACTATCACAGCATGCATTATACAGCAGATTATGTGAATCAAATGTTCACAGGTGTTAATTAATACAACTTGCTTTTTGTTAAAGGAAGATTCTTTAACCAATGAGATATTGGTCTAAGAGTGTAAGACTCCACTAATTTCAGAGAATGAACAAAATGTCAAAAATTCGATTCCTGATAGCAACTCTTGTTAGAGACTGTTACATACTCCGAAAGAGATTAGTTCTTTAACAAAAGGTGAAAAATACCATTGATAGTACCATAAAAATTAAGCTTCTTTAAATATTTGTGGCAAATTTCCCAAAAAAATAACTTGATCCAATTAAGATATAAACATTGGAGGCATAAGATAAATTCTTTTTTAATATTAATAAATGAATATCTTGATTTCAATTTTCACTTACAACAAAATAGGGAAGATAAAAATGGTGTATTAAATAAAAATAAAGCAACACAAAAAATAAGAATTATGATAATTAGCAATTAAGATCAAATATTTTATTCAGAATATATTTTATATTCCTAATTTTAAATTTAATTATAACTTTCCTTACTAGTAAATAATATGTTAACAATATAATTTTTTACTAATAATAATGCTTATCCGTCAAAGTCTAAAAATATGAGAGATAAAAGATACTGAAGTCCATGCCTACCATATGCTAGTAAATAATGGTGCAAGTTACACTCCCGGTTATAATATTTAGAATTTTATACAAAAATTAATAAAATACTAAATCAAAATAATGATTAAAAAATAAATTTTTTGAAGTGGTAATTACTCCAATCAAAGTTGAAAAATCAGAATATAAGTATACTTACAAGAAAAGTAAAGCATAACTAACTACACTTTTTTGGATGTATATCAAAGATATTTTTTTTATAAGCAAAAGTATTGGATTAAAAACATATGGGTGCTAACCCATAAAATATAAAGGGAGCAAGACAATTATTCATAGCCTAAGATACAAGCCAAATAGTCAATACACCAACTATCAAACCAATAGAAATTACAAACTTTGTTGGAGGAAAACCATAACCAAGAACCAAGCTTAATAACATACAAGACATCTAATACATTAACCTCCTTGCTCTTAAAGATAGCCTCATTCCTAATAAGCTAATTTGACTAAGCCACAGTGAACCACAACATCCACCACCATTTTGAATATGGAAGATATTGTCCACTGCTTACATTGGAAGACTAATTTCCTTTGACATGTTATAGTCATCAAATTCAGTTTTTTTTGCCAACAAAATATTTTTTACATGGGAGAAACATCAAACTTCTGAAAAAAGCGTGCATAAAAAAACTCAGGTGATTTTACCTAATGTGTTTAATATTGTTGGAACTATAAATAGGCAATAAAACTATAAATATGAAATAATATGTGCAAGGACAATAGCACACTTATTATGTTTGGTGGTGGTTCATATAAAATTTGTAGGTGATATCAGGAAGCCAAAAACATATATAAGGACCTCATCCTTAAAATATTCTTATGGGCTCATCTAAAATAAATAAGTTTAATTTGATAAATTCTGATCATGTAGTAAAAAAAATAATGGTGCATATGAATGCTACAACTCATATATTTTCTTCTTATAGATGAAAATATGAACTTGTTCTATCAACATTTTATCCTAGATGAAACCAATCAATCTATCAGCTGTTTTTTATCAACACGTTATATTCATTAGGTTAGTGGACATAATCTTACATTCTTTCCCTTGAGAATAGGACTTTTTAAAGCATAAATCATTTTCGGTGCTAATAGTTACTGCATAGCCCAACTAAATTAACTCTTGAAACTATATTAGAATAAATCGATTTTTTTTGTACTACCAATGATATCTCTTCAAGTTTTCGGGTAAAGAACTAATCTCTTTTGGGGTGTATGGCTACCTCTCTCAATAAACGTCGGTCTTAGGAATCGAACTCTTGATTGTTTACATGTATAGATTAACTTATTTTGTTTTCAAAAACTAATAATCAAAACTTTGTCGAGAGATTTTTCTCTAAGAAATAGTTGTTTTCAATCACAGGAGTGAAGTTGATATGTAATATCAAGGTACCGGTGTCCTAGACAGGTGGTGGAAACGTTCTTTTAGGACTCTTTTGGGGCCGGCCTAGGCGGTGGGCCTTTATTGGGCCAAACCTTTTAGGGTGTTATCATGATACTAACTTTTCAGTGCCTGACCAAATACTATACACTCCCATCCCTTTTTGGTGCTTAAAAAAGAGAGGCATCAAATTTGATGATTTACATAGGAGCATGGCATTCCTGTGTTCAGATTAAGATCAGTCCAAAAATAAAGTTGAAATGGTAAAAATAGATGAAACCATATAAATCGAATCTGGTTGGATAGATGATGTTAGAATGATTTGTTTTAAAACGATCAGTTCGAGTATTTGTTTCAATATTGGGAATCAGACTGATTCAAACCAAACTAAATTTATGTTGCTGGTCCCCTTGTTGCATCACCATTTTTGTGTTTATTTTTATTCGGCTAGTTTTTAATTCTGTGGTGTTATCTTTATTTTATCCTAGCAGATTCTAATTGTTTCTATGCACCTAAAGTTGGTAAAATATATTAGACATAGACATGTCTATTATTTTGAAGCTGTTTAGTGCAATTTTTTTTATGCATAGTTCACGAGAGAATATGTAATACTTTTATATAAAAAATTTGATTAAAACTAAGTTGAAACCATATATAATTTTTTTATCGTTAATGTAAATTAATCAAATCGGATGGAACACATATTAACCATATATTTAGATCAAATGTGTGATTGCCTAAAGGCTAAAATCCGATACAAACACCCCTACATAGCAGTATAAATTAAGTTAGGGAAATATCGTCTTTAAAATATTAATTGTTATATGGTTGACCTTACAATAAGCATGATTATTCGTCCAAGTGTCTTACCCTTAAAGAAGTTCTTTGCATTTTCATCCTACGTGATAAACTTAAATTATGGAGCAAGTTAGACAAAATTGTCGGGTTTGCATTAAAATAAGCATTGTGTTGAAGAAAAATGGTGCAAAAGATTCTATCATTCTACTCACTCTCTTGTCCAAACATACCGATATTTCTAATGTAATTAATTACTAATTATAATTCATATTTCTCGGTATAAACGGGAAAAGTATAAACAGCTAAGCAATATTGTAATGTTGATCAAAACAAATCACTAGATTTCCGCGTGTTCAACACCAAATAACCTCTAAATATTGGTGAGGAATACATCTTCTATCTCATAAGATATGTGTCATTTTATTTTTATTGGTTAGAAAATATAAAGTCAATATATATCGAATTGTTGTTTATTTTTTAGCCAATAAAAAATAAAAGATACATGAAGTGATACATATTTTTAGGACATAAAATGTTTTGTACCAATTCACAGAAATTGTTCTCATTCATACAGAACTCAAGATTTTTTGTTTTGTTTGAAGGACATAAAGGTTCAAGATTAGTTGTATAAATGTATGGATAATGTAGCAACTAGTGCAAAAATGAAGTACACAGAACTTAGATCCACAATCTGCTGATGGAAATCGACAAATAAATAATCTATTTTTTTTATAAGCAACAAATAAATAATCATTGAGCAACTCTGCAAGATAAAAGTCAGAGCCAGCAAGAATATCATTAAAGAAATGAAACATTGAGGTATGGAAGCTTAGTTGGGAAATTGTCATAAATGGTTTCCATTACATGCAGTCCAAGTGGTCTAAGTACGTGGCCAATGGTGGTGGACCTTCATGAACAAATTAAGATTTCCTCCTCAACAATAAAAAAAGCAAAGAAAATAAAATAGTTTAGATGAGCAAAATCATCTAAAATGGAAATTTTAATTTATAACATACTAATAATTTGTTAGTTTAGTGGTGTAAGGTTTTACTGGAGAGATGACCACATACCCGAAAAGGATTAGTCTATTACCAAAAAATGGTGAAGAAATATCATTGATAGTACAAAAAAATTAGTAAATAGATATTTTAAAAGAAAAAATAGGTGACCATGGTAATACAAATTACAATGGTGTTACTTTTGACTAGAGTGACGAAAAAATATTAGCATTATTATAGAATAATCTTTAGGTAAGGTGATATTTCTTGACGTGTATTCCAAGTCATATTATATGATGCAAATATTTTGTTGCAAACCTTTCTAGGTTGGGATGATGAGCTCATAAGAAAATCATCTATATTCGGCAAATGTTAGAGTACCTTCATGTGATTATGATACAATAATGCATACATTATGGCCCATATCTGAATTATATTGATTAAGTGATAACTACAAGGGGGTATTTAAATCTTTTTCTTGTACTTGAATTAATATAAGAAATATTTGTGATTTAATTTTCTAGTATGTCCAGATCAGAGAAATTGTTTTCTTAATTTTTTCTACATACATCATATTAATTTAAGTCAGCAAAACCCTTAATAATGTGTGTGATGTGCCTCAAACTAGGAATGACAATAGGTTAGGGTTGCGTTTGCACATACCCAAACTCGAAATTGAAAACCCGAAATTGAAAACCCGAACTCAAACTCAATAGGGTTGAAAATAAAAATATCATCCCAAACCCATCGGATTTCGGGTAACCCGAACCCAAAAAACCCGAAAATGATAAAGTATTAAGGAAAATATGATATTATTTTCGTGTAATTTTTCTCTAACATTTCTATTTTCTCTTATATTATTTCATTTCTTTTATGTTTGAAGATCCAATAGTATGTAAAGTAAAATTAGAAATTAAAAACAATTGGCAAATGATAGAAATTTCAATTTTAAATCGAATTATCTTACTTCGGGGCGTGTTCGAGTTAGGGCCTTTGTTATACCGAACCCAAACCCAAAATTTAAACTCGGGTAAAACCCGAACCCGAACTCAATCACATCAGGTTTTCCCATTAAATTCGGGTTCGGTTCGGGCGGGTACCCACAGGTTCGGTTTTTATAGTCATCCCTACCTCAAACTCAAGTTGAATGAAAATAATCATCTCTATTATTGAAGACATACATTATTATTTTTGTATGTAATCACTTCTACAGTACTATAGATGATCCTAATGTTAGACTTTTAAAACTTTTATGAGTCTTTAATGGTTCATAAGAACCCCTTAATTTACGACCTTAACATTATGACATTCACATAAGATGAAAGAATAAAGTAAGAAATATCTTGTTTCATTTGTGTTTCCCTCTATGCACTTTCTGGTTACTTTTGTTCTCACTTCTCCGTCTTCCCTTTATGCGTTCATTGATGATTAGGAACTCAATTTCCTTCTTTCTCTATATGGCAGTGCACTTTCCTTACTCAACCACTAGTGCTTCTATAATTATCTCTTTATATTTCTATTCATGAGATAACAAAGAATGAAATGCTTTTCCAATGCATGAGCATCTCTATTTATAGAAGGGTTTAGGATGAGTTACTGGAGAAAGTAACTAGAGGGGAGGGAGTTAACAACACCCCTGCTAGTTTCATCCATCAATTGTCAACCATCGTCATATTAGACACTTTCATTCAAACTAGTAACTTCCAAGAACATAGACCACTAATTAGAATTAATCTAACAATCTCCCACTTGGTCCATGTGATGACCTGAAGGTTCATGATTTTAATTACGCACTTTAATTGAACCTTACAAATCATCGTTCTTAATTGAATTGAAATGATTGAATCATGGAAGTCGCATATTATATGAGGCAACCTAATCCATTCCATGTATCACAATCAACTCAAATCAACTCAACCAACTTTAATTTGAGTCTTCATTCGCCTTTCGAAAACTCACCAAGTTATCTCATTAAAACCATACAAGTACTTTCTTTAATATGGATAACTTAAACTTTAATTATGGAAATGAAACTTTCATTGAATTCAAATGTGTCATACAATGATAAGCAAACATCTATACATGTATATATACATAATGTAATATCACATTAACAAGGACTTATCTATAATGTCCATCCTTTCTACATGGCCAATATAAATTTTGGGCGGAAGTCCCTTAGTTAATTGATCTGCTATCATTAGATATAGACACTTTCACATTCCGTACTTCTTCTTTAACTGATAGGAACTTTAAATTTATTTGTTTGACACCTCTCGAATACCTGTGATTCTTAGAGAAGAATACAGTTGTGGAATTTTCACAATAAAACTTCAGTGGCCTAGCTACACTATCTATAATGCCAAGCCATGAAGTAAAGTTTCGCAGCCACAATGCATGATTTGTAGTCTCAAAACATGTCACAAACTCAGCCTTCATAGTGGACGTAGCAATTACAGATTGTTTACCACTTCTCCGTGAAATGGCTCCTCCACCCATTAGGAAAACATACCCAAATGTAGATTTCTTTGAGTCCACACATCCTGCATAGTCTGAATCTGAATAACCGATCACCTCAAGATGATCTGACCTTCTATACGTGAGCATGTGAATCTTAGTGCCTTGCAAATATCTGAGAACCTTCTTTGCAGCCTTCCAGTGGTCCATTCTGGGGTTACTTTGATATCAGCCTAATATTCCAACAGCAAAGCTGATATTCGACCGAATGCATGTCTGAACAAACATTAAACTCTCAACCACTAGTGCATAGGGAATTGATTCCCTTTCCTTACGTTCCAAATCATTCCTTGGATATTGCTTTTCACTGAATTTGTCCCATTTCTGGATTGCAACTATCCATGCGGAGCACTTTTCCATTCTGAATCTCTCTAATGCCTTATTGATATATCCTCTTTGATACCAATTGTTAGACTTTTAAAACTTTTATGAGCCTTTAATAGTTCATAAGAATCCCTTAATTTTGGGCCTTAACATTATGACATTCACATGTTATAAAAGAATAGAGTAATGAATACCTGGTTCTATTTGTGTTTCCCTTTATGCACTTTCTGGTTGCTTTTGTTCTCACCTCTCCGCCTTCCCTTTGTGTGTTCCTTGATGATTAGGAACTTAGTTTTCTTCATTCTCTATATGGCAGTACACTTTCCTTACTCAACCACTAGTGCTTCTATAATTCTTTCTTTATATTTTATTCATGATATAGCAAAGAATGGGATGAATGGAATGCTTTTCCAATGCATGAGTGCCTCTATTTATAGAAGGGTTTAGGAGGAGTTATTGGAGAAAGTAGATCCTCTATTTTCATAGAAACTACCCATGAAGTGAGAGGGGAGGAAGTTAACAATACCCCCACTAGTTTGATCCATCAATTGCCAACCATCATCACATTAGACACTTTCATTCAAACTAGTAACTTCCAAGAACATGAAGCACTAATTAGAATTAATCTAACAATCTCCCGCTTGGTCTATATGATGACTTGAAGATTCATGATTTTAATTGTGCACTTTAATTGAACCTTACAAATCATCATTCTTAATTAAATTGAAATGGTTGAATCATGGGGTCACAAATTATATGAGACAACTTAATCCCTTCCATGTATCACAATCAACTCAACCAACTTTAATTTGAGTCTTCATTCGCTTTTTGAAAACTGACCAAATTATCTCATTAAAATTATACAAGTACTTTCTTTATTGAATCATGGATTATTTCCAAACCCTTAAAATTAAAATACCAATCCTGAATTCCAAATTAAATCTACAAATAATTTCGCACTCCAAATAAACTCCTTGCGCTTGATTAGAAAATCAACTTATTTTCCATGAGTTAACTCTTAACTAGATTGTTTTGAATTTATGAAGATGATAAATTGATCATAAAGTTCAACTGATATTTTATGGATATGTTTGACATAATTGATTAATATTTTTAAATTGAATAAAATCTTTTAATTCTTAAATTGTAGAAAATTCTATATAACACCTTAATATTTTTCATGGATTTGCTTGCCCAATTATTTGCTCGCCCAATTATTTGCTCATTCTTTTCTAATCAACTATCCTTATCAAAATTGTTTTTTTTTTATAATTTCATTATAACTATTTTTTAAATCATTTTAAAGTAAATATTATTCTTTGCATTAAACATATCCTAATATACATTGTAATATATATAATTATTGATGACTTTCAACCTATGTGTTAGTATATAGATATTAAATGGAAATAAGGATGAACCCTTTAAATCCTAAAATCGAGCCGATGAAGTTTTATAAATTTTATCATGTCTAATCTTATTCATAACTCTCTAAATATGCCATTTAACATATCCTAAAATCATTAATATAAGCATAACTATTGGTAACTTTTAACTTACGTCATAGTATAATGATATGCATACTAGAAAATGTTATTGTAGAATCAACGGTATTTACGAGGACATCACAATTGTGTATTCATGCTAATCGTTAACAAATTAACCATGCCTAATTGCGTATTTATGTGTTCCATTTCTTTTAAGATTTACCGTGGTGTAATGCTAAGTGATATTTGTTGATTATTACGTTACATGAAGCGAAAATCATTTCAATAAAAAATGAGAATTAAAAACTTTAATGTTACTTGATATTATAGAATAATTTGAAATTGTATTAAAAAACATATTTGATACTAACAAAATGTTGGTGTAGTGGTATAAGATTTTGCTAGATATTCAGGATGACAAAAATGTAAAAGTTCAATTCCTTATAATGACACTTGTTATGAGAAATAATAACGCACCCAAAAAGAATTAGTTCCCGACCCACAAAGGGTGAGAAAATACCTACATAAAAAACTGAAGGGTTTTAAATTAGAGAAAAAGATATATGCACTAACAATGTAAAAGTTTTCTATACTGTCACTACATCATCCACCATTAATTTTTAGTTAGTATTGACTTTTAAATAAAAGTACTGCAAATAAATGGTGGATGATGCATTGACTATGTATTGTTAGAATGGGTAGTTAGTTGGTTTCTATTTTAGGAAAGTATTCAAAAATCAGTTTAGTTAGTTAATGTTTGAGTTGCTATAAATAGCTTGTTGAACAATTGATTGATAATCAATATACATGGAGTGTAATTCATTGAATCATTTTTCTTCTTATCTCTAACTAACCCACACTTAATTCACTCTCATTCTTTCTCTTCTGTTACTGCAACACACCTTCATATTCTGTTTTCTTCTTCTAAGTGCAGTGGCACTTTCTTTCTCCAACAATTGGTATCAAGAGCTAGTTAGATCATCAATCTGCATCACCTTCTTCTTCTTCTCCTCATCATCTTCATCTTCAATGGGACACACGAGTACAAGCTTCCCAGCAAGCTTACCAGTGCTTGATGGAAAGAACTGGAATAGATGGAACATCCAAATGAGAGCAATCATGGGATTTCAAGAAATTACAGACATTGTTGAATTCGGTTACCCTCAATTAGAAGCAGAACCATCAGAACAAGAACGAGTGGCATACAGGGAGAACAAGAGGAAAGATTGCAAGGCTATGTGTCTTCTACATCAATGTGTTGATGAGGCACACTTTGAGAAAATTGCCTCAGCTCAAACATCACAAGAAGCATGGATAATCTTGGAGAAATGTAACAAGGGAGCAGATCAATTGAAGAAAGTCAGACTTCAAACAACGAGGAGACAGTATGAATTGATGCAAATGGAATCAAATGAGAAAATTGCCCAATTCTTCAATAGGGTAATCTGTCTCACAAACCAGATGAAAGCATGTGGAGAAATCATGACAGATCAAGTTGTTATAGATAAAATTTTGAGAACTCTCACCCCCAACTTTGATCACATAGTAGTTGTTATTGAAGAATAAAAAAAACTGGAAGACCTCAAATTAGAAGATCTTCAGGGGTCCCTCGAGGCTCATGAGCAGAGGCTCATTGAGAGGTCAACTGATAAAGTTAACCAAGCACTGCAAGCTCAAACCTTCAAGAAGGGGAGATATCTTGGAAGAAACAATGAAAGAAACCGAGGAAGGGGAAGAGACTTCAGGGGGAAGAATTTGGCTAACTCAGAAGTGCAAGATCAAGAAAGAATTGATCTTGATCAAGCATCAAGCTACTCAAAGAGAGGAGGTGGTAGCAATTGGAGAGGAGGAAAGAAGAGACTTGATAGGAGAAGAATAAAATGCTTTAATTGCAGCAAGATGGGACACTTCTCATCTGAGTGTCAATCTCAGCCAAGACACTCAGATGCTAACAATAGGCAGCACCATGATGAAGCACACATGGTTAAGGAAGACAATGAGTATGCCAATGATGACTCACCAATTTTGCTGATGATGACTACAAGCCAAGGCAACAACAGTGAAGAGATCTGGTATGTAGACTCTGGATGCTCAAACCACATGACAGGACATAGAGAGTGGCTTGTTAACTTTGATTCCAGCAAGAAAAGTAGAGTGAAATTTGCTGACAATAGGACTATACAAGCAGAAGGAATTGGTGATGTTGTAATCAGAAAACAAGATGGCAAGAATGCTCTAATTTCTGAGGTACTATTTGTGCCAAACATGAGTCACAATCTGATTAGTCTTGGCCAACTACTGGAGAAAGGATTCTCTGTGAGCATGCAAGATGGTGAGCTTGAAATATTTGACTCCACCAGAAAGAAAATCATCAAGGCTCCCCTGACTCAAAACAGAACATTCCAGGTAAATCTCAATGCCCTTGAATCTCAATGCCTTAACACTGAGACCCTGAGTGAAGATGTATGGTTATGGCACAAGAGATTGGGTCATCTGAACTTCAAAGACATCAGTCTCATGAAAGCCAAGAATACGGTTCATGGTTTGCCACCAATTCAGATGCCAAACAAAATCTGTGATAGCTGCCAGATAAGTAAACAACCAAGGTCATCATTTGGCAAATTCACTGCCTCAAGGGCCAGTAACCTCTTGCACATTGTGTACTCTGATGTATGTGGTCCCTTTGAGACTACCTCACTTGGTGGCAATAGATACTTTGTCACATTTATTGATGACTTCAGTAGAAAAATATGGTTGCATCTGATTAAGTAGAAAAGTGAGGTGTTCAACATCTTTAAGACCTTCAAGTGTATGACTGAAAAACAATCAGAGAGATCAATCAAAGTATTGAGAACTGATGGAGGAGGTGAATTCACATCCAAGGAGTTTGAAGTATTCTGCACACAGAATGGAATCCTGCATGAAGTAACAGCACCCTACACCCCCCAGCATAATGGTGTGGTTGAGAGGAGGAATAGAACCATCCTCAATATGGTTAGAAGTATGCTAAAGACCAAGAACCTCACACATGGCCTATGGGGTGAAGCTGCAACAACAGCAGCTTATGTCCTTAACCATTGCCCAACCAAGAGACTTGAGTTCAAGGTGCCAGAAGAAGTATGGTCAGGAAGGAAGCCCTCTATCACTCACTTCAGGATCTTTGGGTCAGCCTGTTATAGACACATTCCTGATCAGAAAAGAGGGAAATTGGGGAAATTGGATGACAAAAGTGAGCTGCTAATGTTTGTAGGATACCATCCAACAGGTTCCTACAAATTGTTTAATCCTAAAACCAATCAAGTCTTGTTCAGCAGAGATGTACACTTCAATGAGGCAAGCACCTGGGCTGAAAATCAAGCCAAACCATCATCTACAATTCAAGTTCCACTAGAGTGGGATCCTACTGATCTTATGCCTACTGAGCTCATGAATCAGGATGAGGATGACACACATTCAGAGACTGGAACAAGTGCTAGTGATGCAGGTAGACCCTCTAGGATGAGAAACTTGCCAGCCAGACTGAGGGATTGTGAAATTCTACCTGATAATCTCCTCACAGAAGAAGGAGAACTTGTTCAATACTTGGCTCTCTTTGCAGATACTGAGCCAATATCAATTGATGAAGCACTTAATAGCAAGGTATGGAAGAAAGCTATGGATGAAGAATTGAAGTCAATTGTCAAGAATGAGACTTGGGAACTGGTTCATCTCCCTGAGAATCACAAACCAATATCAGTAAGGTGGGTGTTCAAGACTAAGCTCAATCCAGATGGCTCTGTTGGCAAGTACAAAGCAAGGCTAGTAGCAAAAGGCTTTATGCAAAGGGAAGGTGTTGATTTCTCTGAGGTATTTGCACCTGTAGCCAGGATTGAAACAATCAGACTAATAGTGGCATTGGCAACAAAGAACAATTGGGAGATGTGGCAGCTTGATGTTAAATCAGCCTTCTTAAATGGTTCACTGAATGAGAAAGTCTACATCAAACAACCTCCTGGATTTGTGATAAGAGGCAGTGAACACAAAGTCTACAGATTAAAGAAGGCCCTATATGGGTTGAGGCAAGCTCCAAGAGCTTGGAATAGAAGAATTGATGCATTCTTCTTAAGAGCAGGGTTCAGAAAATGTGAAGTAGAGCATGGTGTTTATGTGAAATGCTCAAGCAGTAATCATGTTCTCATCATCTGCTTGTATGTAGATGATCTCCTAGTAAGTGGAAGCAACTCAGATGGAGTTGAACTGATCAAGCAAGGCCTGAAATCTGAATTCGAAATGTCTGATCTAGGGAGATTATCCTACTTTCTGGGCATAGAATTCAAACAGATTGATGGAGGAATGTTTATGCATCAAAGGAAATATGTTCAAGATGTCTTGAAGAAGTTCAATATGACCAACTGCAATTCAACTGATACACCAGCAGAGCCAAACTTGAAGCTGGACAGAGATAGCAATGAGCCTGCTGCAGATTGTACAGAATTTAGGCAAATGGTTGGATGCTTGAGATTCATTTGTCACACCAGACCTGAAATCTCATTTAGTGTTGGCTTGGTTAGTAGATTCATGAGCAATCCAAGGAAGTCTCACCTTGTAGCAGTCAAAAGAATCCTGAGATATCTTAATGGTACACTTGAATATGGTGTCTTCTTCTCAAAGGACACAGAGAAATGGAGGGAAAAATGCAGGCTACAACTTTCTGCATACTCTGATTCAGATTGGTCTGGTGATTTGGTTGAGAGAAAGAGTACAATGGGCTATGTGTTCATGCTATGTGGCTCTCCTATATCTTGGTGTTCAAAGAAGCAAGAAATTGTTGCTCTCTCTACTTGTGAAGCTGAATATGTTGCTGCTTGTCATGCTGTCTGTCAAGCATTATGGTTGAGTTCTCTACTAGTATTGTTGAACTTGCTATTGACAACAAGTCAACAATTAACTTGGCAAAGAATCCAGTTGGTCATGGAAAGAGCAAGCATATAGAGAGGAAGTATCATTTTCTTAGAAGTCAAGTAGAGAAAGGGAAGATTTGTTTGAAGTATTGTAAAACTGAATTTCAAGTTGCTGATATTTTGACAAAATCTGTCAAAGTTGAAAGATTTATAATGTTAAGGAAGTTGCTGAGTGTGATTTGCTTGTAATGAATGATTTAGAATTAAGGGGGAGTGTTAGAATGGGTAGTTAGTTGGTTTCTATTTTAGGAAAGTATTCAAAAATCAGTTTTGTTAGTTAATGCTTGAGTTGCTATAAATAGCTTGTTGAACAATTGATTGATAATCAATATACATGGAGTGTAATTCATTGAATCATTTTTCTTCTTATCTCTAACTAACCCACACTTAATTCACTCTCATTCTTTCTCTTCTGTTACTGCAACACACCTTCATATTCTGTTTTCTTCTTCTAAGTGTAGTGGCACTTTCTTTCTCCAACATGTATAAATTTTACTGTCAATGCATATATTTTAAACTCTTTAAATTAAGAGTCCAAACTCCATCAAGTTTGGATATGATTCTTAATGTTAGATGTGTATAAGAGAACTAAAATAATGTCTTTATGACATTCAATATTAAAGTTATTTCTAAATTATCCATAATCCTAAAAAATGATATAAAATAGTATATCTCGGTATATTATGGATAAATTATCATAAGAAAAACTAGAATTAAAGATTATATCCTTTTAAGATATATTTATGATATATGGACACATCTGAAGCCGCCAAATTCTCAAGAAGATATCATCAACAATAAAAAAAACTTATGGAGGGAGGAATCCTATTACTTGTACCACATCTTAAAGGTAACAGTTGATTTGATTTGATGTAGATCCTGATTTGAGATAACATAATAACAATCTTATTTAAACTATTGTTTTGTTTATGTTAGTATTTTTTGTATTTATAAAAAGACACATGAAAAATCCAAAGGGAATCGTAAACAAATTAAGTATAATGAAGACGTTTAGAGAACGTGAAGAAAAAAAAATCATGATCACGTGAAGATAATTATAATGAATTTATCATCTCACTAACAAGTGTAAATCTTAAAGTAGAAGTAAACATAACATCTTTCCCTATCAAGAGTGGCCCTAAATCTATGCTAAATATAAAAATATAAATTAATGTTTTTATATTATTTGGTGGAATTTAATTGATTAGGGAAAATACATATTTTTGGAAACATTTTAGGGTATACATATATTGTCTCACGATGTGTATTACTTCATGTACCATGAATTTGTGATTGGTTATAAAAATATATTTAAATTAAAATTTAATTTATAAATATTTTTTGAACAATCACCACTTATAATATAATAAATGACATAAATCATGAGACAAAAATTTATAAGTTTATAGTAGTTTCCTAATGTAAAGTAACAATAAGACATGATCAGTTACACAAGTCACTATCTATGGAAAAAAACATAACCTTTATGTTTGGTTTTCTCCTTCAAGAACAACCACTTCAACCGAAAGTAAAATCTCTCATTTTCTTATACTAAAAAATCTCATTAAAATTTGTCAAAAGAATGCATTATACTTTAATTTCTTATTAGAAGGGTACATTTTTGAATGAATAACTATAATAAAGTAAATTATACACTTAAAAAAATAAGAACTTTTTTCAAAGAAGGCACCTTCGCATGCATGCATAAAGTTTTGCATACTGGACCCTTCTCCAGCTCAAAGAAAACGAAACTATTTTTTAATCCAACAATGATGGGGATATATAGTGGGATTATAGGGCCATCAACCGAATAAAATTTTCATCCATTAATGGTTGTTCACATCATGAGATGCCACCAAATCTCTCTCCACATGGTAGAATTATAAAGTATAACAACCACATAATTAGCACGTTGAGTTGTTTGGTTAAGTTAGGTAATTTTTGTGAGAATTTCATTACTTATTGCTTTACTACTTAAACCTAATGTATTCTTATTGATAAAAAACTAGGATAATATTTAAATTCACTTCCATATATTTATAAGTGTCACATGTATCAAATCCAACGTTTACATAGAAAACATTTGAATTTTCCCTAATGCATTCTCCTTAATTTTAGATTTTGATTTTGGTTCTCACATAAAAACATTTGGTTTTATATCTTTCCAAAATCTAAAATAATACTTTAAATGTTGATATTAAGTTCTTTTTCATTAGTGCTAAGTAATTAAAGGAAGTCTACAATACATTATCAAATATACCATAAGTGATATTAGTACATAAAATAACAAATTTCCATAGAAGGTACTATTTTTATAGAGAATGATAAACTAATTTCGTTTATATATAAATACCAAAATCAAAATTATTATAGAAAAAATATTTAACCTCAATTTTATACTATTCATGGACCATTTATTTTCTTCCATACAATTGATAATGATAAGAAAATCTCCTTGTTTACTTTTGCTTCATATTTTTTTTATATGCATTCTATCTGAATCTTCCCACTTGCATTTCTTCTTCTGTCTCTGTGTGTTTTTGGTGAAATGCTGAGAGACGTTGATTTTGATCAAAGGGTCATTAGTTGTCTGAGAACAAGGTGAGAAACATAAAAAAAAAACGTTTTTTTTATTTCTTTGGTTTCTGATAACAACACAATAAAAACCGATCCTTTTTGCTCTTTTGTGTTAAAACTTACACAAAGGAATCATACCCAGACGAACATGAACTCACAACATTCCATTCCACATCACTCTTCTTTTTTCTGATGCATCTATGGTTATAGGATTGTGTTTGGTGTGTCTTATCCTTTGTTGTTGTCTTTTTAGCTGAAAAGGAAAGAGGGAATGGAATCAGGTAGCGTTGATAAAAGTCTATCTTCATTGATCATGATGGATGAAGCTGAGAATCCACATCAGTTTTCTTCAATCGCTACCAAGCTTCATAGTAATGGACCCACTGCTACTAGTGTCCATGAGCTTCTTGAATGCCCTGTTTGCACCAATTCAATGTACCCTCCAATCCATCAGGTATGTGCTTTTTTCAATTTTACTTCATGGGTTGGGTTGGTTTCTCCAATTTTGTTCTTAATCTATGTTGACCTGTTGCCTGTTGGTACCTTGTTTCTTTGTTTTTTAAGGTATGATGATTGCTTTTGAAGTGTGCAATTTAGTTTAGGAATTATGGGTTGGGTTTTGTTCCATGGATCTTAGGTTTGGTGGCATTTTAGTTTGAATGATTTGGGCAAGTTTGAATATTATAGGGGAAATAAGAGTACTTGAACTTTACAGGGGTTCCTTCTCATCTTTGTTCATGTTTACATAAGGTAAAGATGTAGAGTGATATAATCAGGGATACATTGGATGGAGCAAAGTTTGAGTAGAGCTATTTTTCTTGTTCATCTAGTCCTTTTCTATTGGCACTGCTATAAGAATGCTTTGTGCCATTAGCTTCATTCAATTTTAGAGCCTCATTTTGTTCAAGCTAACTCATGTTTAGATTGCTTTGCAAAGTAAAAGGTGTGTCGGTGTAAAGGGTTGCTCCATGGTGCTTCCAACAATTGTCATTTGTGCTTCTGTTGGTGGTTTTGGTATGAGTGTGAAAAATAATATACAATATGATTTTGTTAACCCAGGGTGTGATGCTCTACTTGGATAACACCATTCTGTTGGATGAGACAATTTAAATGGCTTCAATGAATATAGTTATTACCCCATCCTCTTCATACCAGTGTGTGGTAGGGCAAAGGTATGGTGTGGGTAGTGACTCTGTAAACCCCTTCTCTATCTATCCAAGGGCCATACAAAGGTCTTTGGTGTCCCTTCTGGTCAAGAATTAAGGTCTCATGATGAATGTCAATATTTTTTTATCTCATATCTTTCTTCATTCATGGTTTGATATTGTGGTTCGTAGGCGTAGAGGAACCACACCAATCCATCCCAAACTTGGTGCTGTACTGCAGTGACAATATTGTATGGGATGTCTTGCAGAAAAATAGCTCAAAGAAGGCATTTTTTTTTACAATGCAGGACCTTTGCATGATGCAATTCAGAATTAAGGAAAAATTTAGTTCAAAGGCTATATAACTTATGATTATTCCCTTGAGGGCTTCAATCAACCTCTGTAGATCAACCAGGAACTTAGTTTAAGTTATCATGGCAATGGATACTCAGTCCATGGTTACGAGAGGAATCTATTGAGTGGTATTCTAAATAGGATGGTTTATTATATAAGGATATTAAAAATCTTACAGGACTAAAAGAAAAGCATGTTACTTGCAGCCATGGTACCTAAGTACGCTATCCAGGGAAAGATGGATAAGGCACAAAACCGACATGGAGATACGACAAAAGAAATATAGAATGTTAAAGAATATGGTTAGGACTTAGGAGTTCGACCAAATCTAATGATTTCTTTAATTTCAGGCTTAACTTGTGCTTAATTTTATTTCACAAGTGATTGCATCATGATTCATGACAGATTTTATCTTTATTTTTGTGAGGAACATTTTAGATATCAAGTTTCTTGTCCTCATAGGAATACTGGTAAGTAGATAAATTTGTGTAGTGATGCCTATAATACAGTGACTAATTCTCAAATCTCAAACCAATTCTTTTTTTCCCGCAGTGCCACAATGGACATACCCTTTGTTCAACTTGTAAGACAAGGGTAAACAACAGGTGCCCAACTTGTAGACAGGAACTCGGCGATATAAGGTGTCTGGCATTAGAGAAGATAGCAGAATCACTCGAACTACCTTGCAGATACAGCTCTCTTGGGTGTCCAGAGATATTTCCCTATTACAGCAAACTCAAACATGAGTCCATTTGCAACTTCAGACCTTACAACTGCCCCTACACTGGGTCAGACTGCTCTGTTGTTGGGGATATTCCATACCTTGTTACTCATTTAAGGGATGACCACAGGGTTGATATGCATTCTGGATGCACTTTTAACCATCGCTATGTCAAGTCTAATCCCATGGAAGTAGAAAATGCTACATGGATGCTAACTGTAAGTATATTGTTCTCTGAATGATACACGGGAGAAGAGAAGGAACGAAAATTGTCTGAGACTAGAGAGACAGTAAAACTATATAAGCTTAACTGTTTTAAGCAACCAACAAATGCCAAAGCTTCCTCTCCTTAGCATGATCTACCTCTACCTCCCTTTCATAAAAGAACAGTTATAAATTGCACATATTAGCATTTGGTGCCAGGACATAACCGGGTCGGACAGTATAGAACATGATGCACTGTTCTGTTTACAGAATACACCAATCACAGAATATAACCCATATCTTTTGTTTCGTCTTGTTCTGACATGTATAAGAAACACTATTGTTGATTTCTTATTTATAACTGTTTCATTGTTTCTGTTAGGTCTTCCACTGTTTTGGTCAGTATTTTTGTCTTCATTTTGAAGCCTTCCAGATTGGTACGGCTCCGGTTTACATGGCATTCCTCCGTTTCATGGGTGATGAAAGAGAGGCGCGAACCTATGGTTACAGCTTGGAGGTAGGAGGAAATGGGCGTAAATTAACTTACGAGGGCAGTCCAAGAAGCATCAGAGATAGCCATAAGAAAGTTAGAGACAGTCATGATGGCCTCATTGTATATCGTAACATGGCGCTTTTCTTCTCGGGGGTTGATAAGAAAGAGTTGAAGCTAAGAGTAACAGGAAGGATATGGAAAGAACAACAAAACCCTGAAGGTGGTGTGTGCATACCAAACCTGTGTAGCTAGATTGCTTGTTGATAATTTTGGAAAGTATTTATGGCTGGTGAATGGTAATGGAGTTTTCAACTTACAAAATAAGAAGTTGAACTCCCTTTTCTGCAGTTGTAACCAAGATACTTGTCAAGTCTTTGGTCCTACTACGTGTATGTGAAATTCTTGGAACAGTTTTTCTCTTAAAAGTGCTTAAATTTGGCATTGATAAATGGATTTTTTTGGTTTTTGTTTATCTACATGCTTTCTATAGAATACTTGTATTATCATTCTTTCCAACCATTTTGAAATACTGTGCTATTTGCTGCCTGAGTTTTCCTTCCATTATATCACTTCGAATATTTAAGGAGGTAAAAAGATGCAAGGAAAAAAGATATAAGAAGGAAGAGTGAGAAAGTGATTGGTGAGATGGTAATCAATTTCCATACCTTGGTTATCAGTTATCACAAAAGACCAAAGTTATGAACAAAGTAATCTCACTAGTGGCATTTCCAAATGCTTGATAACACAAGATTCTCACTTATCCTAAACCAATATTGTAATGTAAAATAAAGTACAATTACAAGTTACAACAAGTCTTAATCTTACTACATACACGTCTTAATCTTACTATATGATATCAATTATGAGTATCAAACGACATCATCATAAATATAAAACAAATTAGTGTAATCTAAAATAAATATTAGTATTTGTTACTTAGATTTTCTTAATACTCATTTTCCTTCCATATAAAGTGATTGAGTCCAATTTCAAAAATTAATTGAAAATCACACTTCTTTTATAGTGAACTCATTTAAATGTTTATTCAAACTGAAACCATATATTAGAAAATAAATCAAATATCAGTTAATTAAAATATTGTCCACTTACACCACCACTTCACTTGCAGATTGGCAACATTAAACGACGCCGTGGTGCGTGTTATCATGTCTTTCTGACACTCGAATGTTAACCCCAAAACCTCTTCATTCAGCTATGTTCACATCGTACCTTGTTCATCCATGATGCACATTCTCAATGTTTCAACCACCCCCTTCAACTTTTTCTGCCACCCCAAAACTCTCCACCCGAAATTCCCATCTTACCCTCACAAACCCACCTTCAGATTTCAAAGAAACACGTTCCCACGCTACTTATCAACCTCCACCACCGTAAAGTTTCAAACTTTAGCCCATTTTGGACGACCCACCAATCGCCGCAACTCTTTAAGGAAGAAGCTTCTTCATGATCATAACCAGGTACGCCCCAATCAAGTTGAAATCCAAAACCCATCTTCAATTGTTGACAATGTAGTTGAAAAGGTTGAAATAGAAGAAAAAACAGAACCCAAGCTTTTGGGTGAGTCTGTTTTGTTGAATAAATTAGAGAATTGGCTTGAGCAGTATAAGAAGGATATTGAGTATTGGGGGATAGGGTCTGGTCCTATATTCACTGTTTATCAGGATTCTTTTGGAAATGTCCAAAGGGTCTTAGTAGATGAAGAAGAGATTTTAAGAAGAAGCCGGGTTTTGAGAGAAGTGATTGATGATTTCCCCGAAGTGAGTAATAAGATTTTGTATGCAAAGAACATGGCTAGGGAGATGGAGAATGGTAATAATGTGATTGCTAGGAATAGTTCTGTGGCTAATTTTGTGGTTCAAGGTGAGGAGGGGAAGGGTGATTTTGTTAAGGGTATTCGTGGTTTCGTCGTTCAACCAGGATTTCTCCCGAAGGTTAAGGGAGTTGGAAGCAGGGTGTTGTTTGTCTTGGTTGTCCTGTGGGCAGCGAAGAATTTGTTTAGTTTTGGAGATAAGGAGGTGGAGCACACGGAAAAGGAGAAAGAAATGATGAGGAGGAAGATAAAGGCAAGGAAGGAGAAAGAGATGTTGGTCAAGGGTGCGGTTGAAGTTATTCCTGAAGTTTCGGAGTCATTGGTGATAGACATGAAAAAGCCTAATTTAGATAAGGAACAACTTATGAACAGTATTATAAAAGCTAAGGCTTCTGCAGATAAACTTGTTGTACAGGGTTCATCTGCTAAAGGGGGGAATCGACCAATGGATATGGACTTTAAAGTTCAAGAAATCAGAGAAATGGCTAGGGAAGCACGTAAAATTGAGGGAATAGATTGTTCTCATGTTAGTAGTGATACGGAAATGGATGACCCTGGGATTGAGGAATTATCCAATGAGATGGAAGTCATAAAAATGAATGGTGAACAACATAAAAGTTTAAGCAACCATCAAAATGAAGTTGAAAGGAAAACAAAGGATTGTAATTCAACTCTGCAAACAACATCTGTTGATGTCATTAAGGATATACATAGTTCAACCCTGCCTGAGGTGAATCCTACCGATGAATGCAATTTGCATGCTTCGAATGTCATAGTTCCAGGTGATAACGAAATTAATAAACAGGACATCGAATTTACTGAAAGTAGTGTGCACCTGAAGGATAGAGAATACAACCATCCCTCAGAAACTCCTATTAGTGGTTCCTCTATAAATGAAAGTTCCGTGAACAACAAACCAAGGATCATACGATCCGTTAAGGAAGCTAGGCATTATCTTTCAAAGAAACATGACAAACAAGATCCTGACATAGAATCAAAAATTGAACTTGTGAATGAAAACATTGCTGATTTGAGGTCTTCTAGTGAAATTGATTTTAATGATCGAAAGTGCCAAAATTTGGAGATGGATGCTGTTCTGTCTAGAAATGGTGCTTCAAACGGAATATCAGATTCTAAGCCCACGATAAATGCTTTTGAAGATCCTCATCAAAAGGATAAGGAATTTAGCCCAGAAAAGAATGGCTATGTCAGAGACTCTGCTGTTGAAACTGGACTAGGAGACCTTCAAAAGTCTGAGACCACTTTAGATCATGAAGTTAATGGCATTAGTGCAGATACAAGGCTATCTGTAAAGACAGAAAGTTGTCTAGAAAAAAACTCCCATGAAATTGAACCCTTAAGTAAGCAACAACAAAGTGATGCTTTAAATGGAATATCAGATTCTAAGCCTTCCATAAATCCTAATGAAGATTCTAATCAGAAGGATAAGGAATTTTTACCATCAAAGGATGACTACTTCAAAGACTCAGGTGCTGAACCTGGAGTGGAAGACCTTCAAAAGTTTGAGGCCACTTTAGACCATAAAGTTAATGGTGTCAGTAGTATGGAGACAAAGCTATCTGGAAAGACAGAAAATTGGCTGGAGAAGAACTTCCATGAGGTTGAGCCCATAATTAAGCAAATGCGAGCTGGATTTAGAAATAACTACATGGCTGCAAAAGAGAGAGTTGATCAACCTTTAGATATACCTACGGAGATGGAATCCGGATTTGATGAAGATGGTGGAGAATTAGACTGGATGCAGGACGATCATCTTACAGACATTGTCTTTCGAGTCCGCGAGAATGAACTGTCTGGAAGGGACCCGTTTGATTTGATTAATGCTGAAGATAAAGATGCATTCTTCAGAGGCCTTGAGAAAAAAGTGGAGAAAGAAAATAAAAAACTTTCTCACATCCATGAATGGCTCCATTCAAATATCGAAAATCTTGATTATGGCGCGGGTATTGCTTGTTTTTTAAAATTATATGCTTTAGATAATTTGATCAACTCTTCATTTCTTGTTTTTTTGGCAGTACATGAACATGAAAACATTGTTTGCGTGTTCCTGGATTTCTTACAAAGTTATTTTGTATGTAGTATTTAATTCGTAAGATACACTAGCTAGCGTTATCTTGGAATTTTCATGCTAATAGTTGTCTTTAATTCCTGTAGATGGCATTAGTCTATATGATACACCAGAGAAAATCATACCACGCTGGAAAGGGCCCCCTGCAGAGAAAATTCCTGAATTTCTAAATGAATTCCTGGAACAAAGAAAAACAATTTCCACCAGAAACACGAACCCAATAAAGAAGGATGAAAATGGCTTTGCTGAAAAACCAACTGTTTCCTCTTCACAAGAAAAGGTTGATGGTTCTAAAGCACCCATGAAGAAGGTGAAAAATCCAAAGACTGTTATTGAAGGAAGTGATGGGTCTGTTAAAGCTGGCAAAAAATCAGGGAAGGAATATTGGCAGCACACAAAGAAATGGTCCGAGGGTTTTTTGCAATCTTACAATGCAGAGACGGATCCAGAAATTAAGTCCACAATGAAGGATATTGGGAAGGATTTGGATCGCTGGATCACTGAAAAAGAAACAGAGGAAGCAGCTGATCTGATGAAGAAATTACCTGATAAGAATAAGAGTTTCGTGGAAAAGAAACTCAACAAGGTTAAAAGAGAGATGGAATTGTTTGGTCCACAAGCAGTAGTTAGTAAGTATCGTGAATATGCAGATGATAAAGAAGAAGACTACTTATGGTGGTTAGATCTTCCACATATACTGGTATGTACATAAATTGTATTCTTCGTTTCTACTAGTCTCCGGCAAACATGAAATTAAGGATAGAATATCAATGTTATGTCATTGAATGATAGTTTTGCTAGATCAGAGCTACTTTTACCTGTTGATGCTGAAATAATTTGTTTATTTAATGTCAGTGCATTGAATTGTACACAATCGAAGATGGAGAAGAAAGAGTAGGATTTTATTCATTGGAGATGGCTACAGATCTTGAATTGGAACCGAAGCCATACCACGTGATTGCTTTCCAAGATGCCGGTGACTGCAAAAATCTTTGTTATATAATTCAAGCACATATGGAAATGCTTGGAAATGGCAATGCTTTTGTTGTTGCACGCCCTCCTAAGGTATTTAGTTGTGCATTCTCACCAGTGTTAATTGCTCCATTTCCCGTGTCATGTCATGATGAGGTTTTATTGGTACGACACATAAGCAACCCTGCCTTTTAAATCTCCATTTATTCGGTCAGCTAGGACATCTTTGTTGTTTAATGATATTTTTTCATTCCAGTTTGGGATGTTTTCTGAACTTCTATTTACATGTTATAGGATGCTTTTCGAGAAGCAAAAGCAAATGATTTTGGTGTTACGGTCATCAAGAAAGGTGAACTTCAGCTCAACATAGACCAGACGCTAGAAGAAGTGGAGGAACAAATTACAGAGATTGGCAGCAAAATCTACCATGATATGATTATGAAAGAGCGATCTGTGGATATAAACTCAATAATGAAGGGTGTATTCGGTTTTAATGAAAGCACCACCAAGAGGTAATCATTTTATGTGTAGTTCAGTCTGCAGTGGGATATAATCTTGAGTGGCAACACATTACTTAGAAGTTTAGGTTTGTCGATTTTTATTTATCATTTTATGTGTATCCTCCATTTATTGATTTTGTTTGTCTCAATGAAAGGTTAAACCGAAAGAAGATGAAGAAACCAAGGAAACCCAGAAAGGCATGATGATGACTCCTAAAACCTTTGACAATGTAACCATTTAAAGGCAGTGATAGTCATCTACCTCTTCTGTTGAAGACAGCCATACATGTACTTCTTTAAAGCAGGAGATTTATTTTTTTTTTGCTCATTGAACACCTGCTTATTTCACGCTATTGATACGGGGAATTCGGTCTGTGGCCTTGTCAGCATTAAGTTATTGGCTGGATTTACTCGGCATGTGATGGACATGATCTGTATATATGATCAGAAGTTTGCAGGGTTAAACTGTTGAAGAAAATCACGTCATGCCCGCATGAGTATCTTTCTTCAAACTTGTAGTTTTTATGCTCCTGCACTCAAATCAGAGTTTTTTGTATTATATTAGCGTTACTCTAGGTCTACCTAGACAAATGATGTTGATGGCATACTGAAATTTTCTCAATAGGAAAAGTAAAAAGTAGGGCTTTTCTATTTATTTTACACATATGATTTTGCTTTTTTTTTTGGTTCAATGGCACTGAAGATGCCAAGAACCAATTATCTAAACCGAAGTTGTCATTCTTTGACTTTGTTTCCTGTATTCTGTTTGAGTTGCCAAAAAGGCATCGCAATGTGAAATAGTATCTAATTCCTTGTCCTACTTTTCTCAACTGAATATTATACATAACTTTTCGATAATTAAGTTGACAATTATCTATAGTGCTTACTAGGAAGGTACTATTTCATTGTGGAGATGGACAAATTTTATCTTACAACCACTTGCTCTGACTTTAACAATTGAGTCGTGCACATTTTTGAAGTACTAATTATTCTAGAGTCAAAATTGCACACAACCTATTTTCCCATATTTTATTGGTTGCTTTGTCACTGCCATGGAATAGTGCCAGTTGTCCTTGCCTTAATCCACGCACTACACAATTGTTCCAAGCAGCATCAATATGAGCCAGCTGCACACAAAAGAAGTATTAATTATTTTGCATAGCTACTATAATAATGTATTGTGTAGAAGTACCTTGTAAAATGTTTGCCAAAGCAAATAGAGCATTTGTTTGAAAAGAAAACCCAAGGGCAATTTTTATATGTGAAGGTGTTTTTTTTGTGTAACCAAGGGTATCTTTACTTATTGGTAAAGAATTAATTCATTTTTGAGTTGTGTGATTATCTCTCCCAATAAATAAGTTTCTTTATGTATCTTTTTTAAGAAGGTGTTTCATGTTTGATGTTTCATTTTCCAATTTCATTAATAATTACAAGTAGGCCACTTTCTTTTCACACTGTTTCTTGATTATAAAAAAGAATACAAATCTTTGAAAATAAGAAACAAGAAACATTTTCATAAATCAAACAGACTATAAATTTGCAATAAAATGAGTAATAAGGAAAAAGGATAGAAAATAACCATCTCTAAATTTGTTGCATCCAAGAACTGAACACACCTCACAATTCTCACATGCCTCATTTTACTTCAATAAAGAATTACACCAAATGGTCACTAAAACATAAGGATATTAAACTACAATAAAAAAGGTCAAGAATTTATACCATTAAGGGAATTCAAGGTTAAGAGGGAAATCAAAGCTTGGTGAAAGTATTCTGAAATGTAAGAAAACTACAACAAATCAAGAAAAAGGGACTTATGACTGTAAAAGAATGAAACAACAGTAATCTTGGAGTGACAGATATATACTACAACACTTGTATACAGACATTTATATACCAACTTCTATAGCAGAACTCAATTTCAATTAAGAGGTGGAATTGACAATCTCATCAAGGCGCTGTTCCATGATGTAGGAAACGGCATCGAGAAATGTAGCTTCACTTGTGCCAGGAAGAACAGAATCCAGTGCTTCTTGGACAATGCCCTCAATCACTGAGTCTTTGTTCAAGGATTCTCTGCACATCAGGCTTCCAATGGCAAAGGGGGTCATCCCTCTATCCACTCCTTTCTTCAGAAGCATGGTTGAGATTTGCAGAGTGCGGGCGCATTCAACTGGCAGATCCCATCCGTGAAACTTTAAAAGTGCAATATCTTCTTCAGCATCCAGTGATTTTATATAGTCAATAGTCTCTGGGGAGTATGGTTGGCGAGCTTGAGGCCAATAAAGCCATTCAAAGGTGCAATCTTCAAACTGTTGGAACAGAAAATAAAAACGCACAAAGGTTTAAGGTTTAATCAAGATTCAAGGAAAAACCAACGGGAACTATCGATATTCTGTAATGCAAGCGTCTACCACTCATAACCAAGAAGGATAAAATCAAACTTTACCCTTCACATCAAGAGAACAATAACAATTCAAAAAAGGTGGGAAAAATCGGATACAGGTAAGCTAAAGAAATTAAAATATCAAAGTGTCAACAGGCCATTTAAAAGAGGATGACTTAACAGTAATAAAAGTAAGTTGCTTACACTCGTGGGCAAGCAGTAGCCATGGTCAATTGGAATCAGAACAGCCTGATCATTTTCCTCCTCTTTGCTGATCAAAATATTCCCAGCATGCCTATCGGCATTCGCCAGTCTCAGGTCCAACACGGTAATTTTATGAACTTCGTTCACTGGGAAAGCCCCAGGGCCCATATCCTCACAACTTCCACTGTTCTCCATGAACAATTGCAAGGAACCGATCTTAGCAGTGAAGTTATCTGGATGGTCAAATCCTTTATGCAAGCACTTAACCATAGCAGTTGGGGGAACCCCAGCAAAGCCTTTCTCATCACCAAATAATGAACGACATCCACTGATTGGGTGGTCCAAAATATATGCTGCAACCTCCCTGAATGCTCCTTGGCCAACTCTTGTACCCTTTTTCAAGCCTTCACCATCTAATGACAAAGGCAAACCTCTAGGGTTATTCACAGCCATTGGCTCTTCATCAATAGGCTTAAAAATGGATACACACTTTTGCCCCGTGGAATCAAGCATAAAGTAAGCTCCTCCCGTACCCTCTGCAGATCTGATGGGATATTTTCCACTATCCAGTCCATCATATGAAGAGTTTATCATATTCCAAATCTCTGGAGCTAATTCAACTTTGGGGTTAACAATAACTGGCTCCAAGAGAATATTCCTATGAAGAGATTTTCTTGGCACAATTTGCTCTACCGGTTCATATTCCCTTGTATCTTCTTTACTGGCATCATATTTTCTCCGATAATTGTCTCCATCAACATCATTATTTTTCCTATCATTCAACCCTGTAGCCACAATAGACAACTCATCCATTCCTGTCTTAACTTCTGCATATTTCTCTCTAACAAAAAGATGTATCACTACATCATTATGTTTGCTGCAGATATCATCAATAAGCCACTGGTCCTCAAGAAGTTCCCCATTACACACAACTTCCTGCTGTTCAAAATCAGCAAACCGCTTTTCCTTTTCCGCAATTTGTTGCTTGACATACCCAACATCCCTACATCTTTCCACCTGAAACGAAAACTCCTTCCCGCAAGAAGTTCTCACATTGATGGTCTGAAGATCCGTAGGCCTGATAACCAAATGCAAAACATTCCCTTCTGTAACCCCATAGTCCTTGAGCAGAGAATTGCTCCGTGCTAGCTCTCGTCCACCGCATACCAATTTTTGCTTGTTTGTTAATGAAGGAAGCCCCTCACTCCTTTTGATTTTGAGTTTTACTGACTCAATGGTATCACAAGGTAGAACACGCATCGGAGTCAATGACCCCGAGAAGGAGAGGTATATGAAAATGGATTCATAATCCAAATCCAAGTGAAGTGGAGTATGAAATCCATTTGGAAACAACAAGGGCTCCCTTGGAACGGGGCTAAGAGTGCTTAAACCAGCAGATGACATTTTTACACTATTGAATAATGAAATTGAAAGAAAAAAACTAATGAAGCTTGAGGCTTTGAACCCTCAACTCCGAACAAATTTTCACAACAAGGTAGCCATATAATTTGTACAATTAGATCTACTGGCTGATAACAAACCTACCCAGATGAACAAATAATCTCAAAGGGTAAACTTTCACAAAGAGGAACAATCCTTTGAATGAAAATTTGCGAGAGAAACAAAAAACAGACCCCCAATTGCCCTAGTTCAGATTTTCCCCCAATTACAAGAATCGATCAAAATAATACCAAAGATTTCGAATTCGCATCACATCACATACGGGTAAAAATCAAATACTATTAAGTCATAAGAGGGAACAGATTCTTACCCCTGGAGAAGAAAAAGAAGATAATCAGAAATGAGGAAAATTAGGATATGAGTGGAAGGAAGAGTTTTCAATTTGAACACTTGGGGAAAAAGAGATAGTTGACTTTGACCAAGGAATAAGGATACGTGGGTGTAGCTGCTTGGTCTATGTATACGTAGCGCTACTCGTACATTGCTTATAACTGAAGAAAATGAGTATGTTTATACCATAAGAATACGTATCACACGGGAATTTTATGTTTTCTTATTCTTTCACACGGATTATTATTAATTTACGCGTATTAATTAATCCACGTGTCAGTTTTTGTATGTTATTAGCAGAGTTTTTTCTTTTATTTAACTACAAGATACCCGTGCATCAGCGATGCATGGGACAATACTTCTTTGCTGCAAGATTAATAACACATATTACATGTAAATTTATATGGTTAAGAAACATATCTTACTTGTGCATTCGTATTGTTAAGAACACACATGTGATCCGTGCATTCGCATGACTAAAAACACACATGTTACTTGTACATTCGCATTACTAAGAAAAGACATGTTACTCATGCATTCACATAGTTAAAACACACATGTTACTCATATATTCACATTATTAAGAATACACATCTTACCTATGTATTTGCATATTCAATCAAATAAGAAAAAGAAATGACAATTTTTAATTTGAATTTTCTAATGGAAATAACAAAGTGAAAGTCTGAAACATGATATCATATTATTTTTATTAAAATAAATAATTTAAAATTTATAGAAAATGAAATAATTTTTTCAATTTTAAATACCATTTTTTTAATGAAAAAATGGAAATCAATTCATTATACTAAATGAGTTTTTTTATTAAAAATATATTTAAAAGTTATAAAAAACTTCAATTTTGGAATTTGATTTTTCAATTATAATTGAGAAAAGTTAAAATTCAAAGAATCTGAAATATTAAAATTTAATTGGAAAAGTGTTACAAAACATTGATGAGGTGTAACAATGCAATTATTCTTATATTAATAGTAAACGTTAAATAATATACATACCTTAGTATAAAGAAATAGTTTGGATGTGAAAAATGATTTCAATCTCATCTAATGCTCAATGTTTACTATATTTTAACATAACAAAACATAGGTACAGTAAACACTCAATTTTGGTGGGGTGGCAACATAGACCAATTGCTAAAAATTGTTAACATATAAAATATATAAAAAGTAAGGATAGTGTGGAAATGTATATAGTAATAACATATGACATGAATGAGTTTTTTTTTAATAACTTAGAACATTTTAAGAAGCGAAAATGTGAGGAGAATGTGATATGTGGCATGAAGAGAAAACATGTGAGGATGATGTGACATGTGGCATGAAGGAGTTTTTTACATTTTAAGATGAAAAAATGTGAAGAGAATGTGACATGTGACATGAAGAGAAAACATATGATGATGATGTGACATGTAGCATGAAGGAGTTTTTTTTATTATATTATTAATAGATTTCGGAAAAAAAAAGGAGGAGGAGGGTTCTTCCTGGAACGTTGGTTCCAAAGATACCGTTACGTTAGAAAATGGAGCGGTCTCTCTTAATTTAATAATAATATTAACAATGGGCAGTGACTAACAAATGATAAGGACACGACTCACCACTTACTCATGTTCCCTCATGGCGTCATCATTATTTCAATTTTTAAAATAATACAAATTTGTTTATACTATAAAAACTAACATAAGTGAAGATGTTCTTCTAATGATATAAGATTGGCTAGATCTTTAAGATAGTCAAAACAATAAGGATTTGCTTTCTATAGTCACAAACCCTAAAATGAATTAATTCCTTATTCAAAATGTGAGAGATACTTTTGGTAGTACAAAAAACTAATGTATTTCTACTAACAAGATATTGGTCTAGTGGTATAAGGTCCTACTAGATCCATAAGATCATCAAAATATCAAGGTTCGATTCTTGCGTGCAATATTTGTTAGAAGAGACAATCACACATCAAAATAGATTAATTTCTTACCCAAAAGTATAAAAAAACTGACATATATCACTTACAAACTAATTAATAATAAGTAAAATATGATACGTATATTTAGTTTTTTTTATTGTGTATAAAAAATTTGTAAAATTATATTGATTTTCTTTTTAAACAAATTATCATTTTGACCTATGGGTTACACAGAAATGGGTCCATGTTATTCTTGTGTTAGTAATATTTTTGTACATGTGAGAAGAGTAATGATACTTACTTCTACAGAGGCATATAAATTTTTATGCTTTTTTTCTGATGATACATATTATTTTTACATACATGGAGAAGGATTTATAAAATAATTTTAATGGAGAATTTATCATTTTTGTTAAATGAAAATAATCACTAGTGCACAAGTAACACTAACATCACCCACAACCAATTTCAAAATAAAAAGTCACAACCATTAACAATGAGGATTATTTAATCCAAAAACATATTCCTAATTCTGTTTTATTCTAATAAAATTTGACACTTAATAAAAATTAACATATATATTTTCAACTACTCAAAATTAAGTATTATAATTTTATTGAATTAGAACATGGTTTAGTACAAAATTGATTACAACTAATATATGCATTCAACCATGAACTAGTCTATAATCCGTTAAATGAGTCTGGCTCTGTTTGTTATATAGTTTTCACACTTCCCTAATTTTTTATTTCATTGATACAACTTTACAAAATTTATTAAATATAATTTACAACCCGCCCTACCCATACACTTTATACATATTCCTTGTTTCAGAATTATTACAACCTTATATCAAGAACCAAGCCTTAGTCCTGGACAAATATAAGCTAAATTATATTCGTTCAAAATCACCAGCACCATCTTCTTCACCTATAAATGTTCATAAGTTTTCTGAGTTAAATTAACAGCAATTAATTTTATTTTTTTAATATAAGAGACAAAAAATGTTTCCAGGAAACTTCTGAGTTAGTTAATGCTATGCTTGAAATGTTCTGAGAGAGGAAGGACCTAGATTCATTTTGACAACACCTCATTCCTCATATAAGTTGATTCATGAATTATAAACCAATAATGTATTCAATTCTAAATTACTCTAACGACTCTTATCTATCCAAATTACATATTCAAATTCAATAAATAAGAAAGCAAAATGGTCCAACTAATTTCCTCCTCAAATTGAATAGATGTGAAGAAAACTTGGCTTAACGTATTAGTGGGGCATCCAAAATGGCCAGATTGTGACTTGTGATCATGTTCTTAGTTCAATATATCCACTATGTTTGTTAGACTTCTACTAATGTTTTCTTATGTTTATTGGTACTAACTATGCAAAGTTGTTGGTTTTAGCATACTCCCCCAAAACAGTTGTCATTAGAATTATACACATTCTCTAGGCAAAAGCAACATGGATATGCAGTCAAAAGTTAATCAAAAAATTTGGGAATATTTACATCTTCTCATTCAATATAACAAGTGTGATTTTAGATTTTTAGTCCTTCTAGTTTATTTTTAGTCCTTCATGTTTCCAACTTGTGCATTTAGACCCTCTATTCATCTTCAACCATTTAAGTCCCATGCTAGTAATATTTTCTTTATTGTTCATATTAACAACATTTATCAACCAGATCAAGATGTTGGTTTAGTGGTGTAAGACTCTACTAGATTTTCAAAAGATCAAAATGTCAATGGTTCAATTATTGTGAGCAACACTTATCCTAAAAAAGAATGGTTTCTTACCAAAAAAAGATGAAAGAATACATTTGGTAATACCAAAAAAATATTAACAACATTTGTAACTAATTTTTGCATGGTTCGTTCAATTCCTTTATCTATCACTTCTGAACACACTTACCAACCTATTATTACTTATAGTATTTTAATAATTATTAAACTCTAGATGCCAAATAACAATTTATTAGGTACATATGCATATTTTGTGACTTAAGTTGAAGATTGAAGTGCTAAAAGGAATTAAAATAAATGGGGTATTGGTGACACCATCATAGAGACAAAAAAATTACAATTATGATTAGGACTTCACTTTTTAAAAATTAAGGTAAAAAATTAGAAAGAAATAAATGAAGGAGAAAAAAGAATGTTGGTTAAGTAAGTTAAGTTTAAGTAATAACGAAAAAGGTGACGAACTTTTCAAACGAACAAACAAACATTGAAAATTTCAACCAGGAACAAGTTACCTTCTTCTTCTTCTTCTGATTCTTCATTTCCAGTTTTCAGCATAATCACCGAGTGAGGTCGAATTAATGGAGAATCTGATACAATTGGTGAATAAAATGGAAAGGATTTTTTACCTCGTGGATCTGGTAATTAATTTAGCTTGTTAATGCCTATTGCTATTAGTCTATTACTATATGAATGTATGTAATGTGCTTAATATATGATATGAAGTTATGAACTTGTGGATAGTAAACCTGTCACTGTTTTTTATGTAGGGATTGTTACACGGCGTCCTCTTGTTTTGCAACTTCATAAGATTGATGAAGGGAGAGAATATGGTGAATTTATGCACCTTCCAAAGAAGAAATTCTAGTAGCAACTAACTTGAGCTGGTTTTTGAACAAATGTGTCAAATGTTGGCGATGATAATATCATGACTTGTAGTAGTTTGTAACTTGTATTAACCAAGGAAGATTACATTGATATCCCGTGGCTTAATCAAAATTGATATATCCTTCTTATTTTAAAAGCTATACACATTTTCTATATAGAGTTCAATATAATTTCGATCACCTCTCAAGGGATAAGTCATAAGTGTAATAATAATTGAATCTTCAAGAACTAGTGTATCTTTTGAAACATTGAGAAGTCTAAACTTTAGATATGGCTTACGAAGTTTCTCGTATTAAATTTATGAATTTATGATCTTTATTTTGTCTACTATGTAGCTATTGTTAAGCAAGAGATCACTGATGTGAATGATAGAGAAACAGGTCGCTCCAAGGATATTTCTTCAATCCCTCAAGGTGAGATATAAACATAAGTAAATGTCATTTTATTTATCCGTAGGGTTGTGAGAATTAAGACCATGCATAATTGAGACAGTTTTTAATTTTTAACTTATCAGTTAGGGTTTAACTACCAAAGAGAGCAAATTACATGATTATGAATAATAAACAAAGAAAAGAAGATGAACAAAGTTCTAGATATTTTTCATAATCCACAGCAGTCAGTAGGTTGTAAATACAATAGAAACCCTACCTAGAATACTAGCCATACACTTAGCATTATCTTACTTAATATGTTTTTTTAATAAAGTAGGAAAATAAACAGAATTAGAACTTAGTAAGTAACATAATCGTTCATCCATCCTCGAACAATTTTGGCCCTTTTTGAATTAAGCCCAATTGAGTCAGTCATATTGGAGACTAGGTCCAGCTGCCTATCAATACCTAGCCCATTGAGACCAACCTTGTCCTCAAGGTTGATAGTTGAATTTAGACCCAGGGTAGAATTTGATGACCCGATTGGAGGACTTGTGTTGATTGAAGATTGAGTAGTTGTTGAGAGTGGATGATAATCCCTACGTGCCAAATCTGGATTGGAAGGAATGAATTGCATTGTATTGTGATAAGTTGGACCATTGTTAGTTGAATTTGCAATGGCTGTTGAAATGAGATAAGAACATGGACATGGCACATTTGGATTGGAAGGGATGTATTGCATTGAGGGATAAGAATTCCCTTCAATCTCCTACGGCTGGAAGCCCGTGTGAAGAGAGTGACGTGGCTCCGTTTGGTTGGTGGATTTGGCTGGTTCTGCAGGGATATTTTGTGGGTTAATGCATTGTTTATTTGTTTTGGGCAGTAAACCCATTGGAACCAGGAATGAGCATTAATGTTGGGTGAAGTCTGTGTAATTTGAATTGTAGTCCCCAAAAAAGTACCTGAATTTAATTTTGAGTTGTGGATCCTTTATGAGTACTTTCAAACACAGAGTTCAACACTTTAACTCCCTTTCTTTTTGTTTACCAAATATAGCACCAGTGACCTCCTCCCTATTTCTTTCTTTTGCCACAGTACTAGTGACCTTGTCTCCATTAATTATTTTAGCCAATGAACTCATTTTGTCCCTTTCATTCTGTAACGAGGCTGGAGAGATTCTATCGGAGGTGTACCCTAGAAGGGTCGAAGCTTCGAAACATGAAAATTTGGGTGTACTTGTGACCCTTTCGGTAAGGCCAACTCATAAGCAACCATGCCGACACGGTGGAGGACTTTGAAGGTTCCAAAAAATGTTTTTGTGAGCTTGGGAGAGACATGACAAGCCACTGTGTTTTGCCTATATGGTTGCAATTTCATACAGGCCCATGCACCCACTTCAAAGGTTTGGTCTTGACAACTTTTATCACTCTGAGCTTTCATCCTTTGTTGATCTTCGAATATATTTTGTTTTAGTTGAGTGATCAAAAGTTGTCTTTATTGTAGGGATAAGTCCAACTATGTGTCTATAGCTTTCCCTCGCGTGTAATCAATGATGGAGGGTGGGGATCGGCCATACAAGGCATAAGTTTTTAATTTTTGTATGTTACTATTGGACCCAAAGTATTGTCAACTTTTTATTTTTTGTCAAATAATTTCCACAATGATATAGTTGTTTTCTTCAGACTTAAGTGATGTAGTGAGAATTAAAAATAAATGTTTGCACAATTTTTTCATGGTTTGAACTTTCAAGTAATAACTTGTGATCTGCCGTCGTTGCTGGAGCACTTTGAGTACCCTCGGAACTAGAACCAATCTCGATGGTTGGAATGTTTTGTGTTGACCTAGAGGTTCGGATGCTCAAAGCTCCGTTGTTATTGTTGCTGTAAATTCCTTTCTGCAACAAATAAAATTTCGTACCCAACACAACTAGAAATAAACCTATTGCACATATATGTGGAAGTAGGCCTTTTCCAAAATATGCAGCATCACATTATGTTGTTGAATCATAACTGTTTCCTAGCCCGAACTGGACTGTCCCAGTCTCGAAAGGTAGGTTGATGACCTTGCCTCCCATAATCTGTGCTAGGAGAGTACACGTCATCCATGCAGCATATTTGCCGCAAAGGTATAGACTTTTCATTTTGTCGTCTTCAAAATGTAAATTCTCGTCCACAACCTTTTCCACTAACTTTAGGGAGCCAGTTGCGAAGAGGACGAAGAAAGTGAGCATCAGTTGAAGTTGTTTGTGGTCCACAATGTGAGTGCTCAAGTTTTTCATTGCAGAAAATAAAATAGCTATTGTTATCAAGGTTGTCATTACGGTAATGACAATCTTGATGGTTTGTGGTAGTGTGGTGTTGGGAAGGCTCCACATCTTCAAACTAAGAATGGGAATGATGCAGAAGCATATGTCAGCAGTCGATAGCATATACTTGCCTACGTCTATCATTTTCTGAAAAAAAAATATAGAAAATTGTGAGTTACATGGTAGGGTATATTTTTGCCTATAAGCTACAAACAAAATTTAAATATATAGAACATTGAGGGAATCAGGTTTTTGTGTTATTTGTGATGTCCAGGACTAAAAGGTCTAACACAGAAGAGCTATTTACAGAAATGAAAGAAAAAATAGTTTGTCTCCCTAGTTTACAAGTGAAACTGATTCATTAGCACCGATGCAAACGAAATGAACATAAGAGTCAACATATTCTCTTCTTTGTTCTCTACAAAGCAATTTTAACTATAGAGTACGTGGATATTAAGGCTTAAGACTATATATTCTTTTATTTGTTTTGGGCAGTGAACCCATTGGAAACCGGAATGAGCATTAATGTTGGGTGGAGTCCGTGTAATTTGAAATGGAGTCCCCAAAAAAGTATATGAATTTATTTTTGAGTTGTGGATCCTTTATGAGTACTTTCAAACATAGAGTTCAACACTTTAACTCCCTTTGTTTGTTTCCCAAACATAGCACCAATGACCTTCTCCCTATTTCTTTCTTTTGCCACGGTACTAGTGACCTTGTCTCCATTAATATTTTTAGCCAATGAACTCATTTCGTCTCTTTCATTCTGTAACGAGGCTGAAGAGGTTCTGCCGGAGGTGTACCCTTAAAGGGTTGAAGCTTCGAAACATGAAAAATTGGGTGTACTTGTGACCCTTCCGGTAAGGCCAACTCATAAGCAACCATGTTGACACGGTGGAGGACTTGGAAGGGGCCAAAAAATCTTTTTGTGAGCTTGGGAGAGACCTAACTAGCCACTGTGTTTGGTTGTATGGTTGCAATTTCATACAGGCCCATGCACCTACTTCAAAGGTTCGGTCTTGTCTACTTTTATCACTCTGAGCTTTCATCCTTTGTTGATCTTTGAATATATTTTGTTTTAGTTGAGTGATCAAAAGTTATCTTTGTTGTAGGGATAAGTCCAACTCCGTGTCTATAACTTTCCCTAGCATGTAATCAATGATGGACAGTGAGCATTGGCCATACATGGCTTGAAAATGTGTCATCTCTGTTGAAGAATATCGAGAAGTGTTATACCACTATCCATATTGGAGACTAGGTCGAGCTGCCTATCAGTATATTTCATTTACTATTATCATCTTATTCACTACTGTTTCATATTTGCAATAATCACTAGTTGCTTGCAAAATACAAAACATATAATGACAATTTTGTTCTAATTTGGTACTTCATAGATGCATAGTGCATAAGGTTTTAGTTTCTGTATGTTACTATTGGACCCAAAATATTGTCAACAACAAACAAATTATTATTTTTAAGGCTTAAAGACTAAATATTGTCTACAAAGCAATTTTAACTATAGAGTATATAGATATTAAGGCTTAAGACTATATATTCTTTTTCAACAACAAATTATTATTTTTAAGGCTTAATGGCAATCTTGATTGTCTCTTAAATTTAAATATATAGAACATTTTAGGTCAATAAAGAGGATTAAAAAAAACATTGTTCCAAAATGCCCTAAATTCGTCGAATCAAATCATATATGGGTCAGAAATAATGTTTATAAGTCATAAGAGAGAGAGAAGATTCTTACCATGGATGAAGAATAAGAAGATAATCGGTAATGCAGAAAATGAGGATTTGAGAGGACGAGGGTCTTTCTATTCCTAGTGTTACTCACAAATGACTAGGACATGCGAAGAACAATTGAAGGACCAAAAGAAGTCATAGATGTTATATTATATTCATATCTTTTAAGATTTGTTTTGTTGGGCTTAGCCCAATATTTTGTAATTATGATAAATAAGAGTTCTCCCTCAAGGATTGGACACATTCTTTACATTACAATTCTCTAATTTAGAATTTGGGATCTCTTCTACATCATGAGTGAGTAATTCCCTTTGTTTATAGGATTGGGGCTATGTCATTTTACATTCAATAAATATTTGTTCTTACTTCTATTTCATTGAGTGTTGTTATTTGAAACATTAAACTGAGTTTTATTCGTGTGAGTTGTTTGGCCAACAAATTACACCTCTTAGATACATTGGGGAAGGACCGAAAGGTGAACCCAGCTATCCGACCATTCAGTTATTCAAACTAGAATCATAATTCATGAAAGTGGTATTAGGATTCTCGGGGTTTCTGGAATTCACCTTGGGCTGCTACGAAGTGATTGGATAGAAAGATCCAAGTAAAGGATTTGATTGATAATTGTACCACGAGAGTGGGTGTGACTTCAATTGAGTACACGTGTTGGAGCTCGAGAGAGGATGACACATATCAAAGAGCAATTCACCCTCACAACTTAAAGTTCATGAAAAGGAGCAAAACAAGGATTTGCTAGTGTAAAGGCGGTAACCCTTATCCTAGGAATTCTTCCTAAATTAGATTTCAGTCTCTTTTGATTATCTTCGTAATTATTCTTAGCAATTGTTCTAAATTCAATTTTATTCCTTATTTGAGTTAAGTATAAATTAATTATTATAATTAAAGGAGTTTTCCAGTCCTCGTGAGATCGATATTTTATTACTTGACGACATAATCGTGCACTTGCATTTGCCCTATCACTACTCACAAATGACTAGGACATGACTCACTACTTACTCATGTTCGTCATCATTATTTCAATTTTTATATTAATACAAATTTGTTTATACTATAACAAACTCACATTCGATGGGAGGGATTGGCTAAGTGGTGTCCGTACTAGATTTTCAAAATTACTAAAAGGTGGAAAGTTTTATTTCTGTTAGCGATATTTATAGAAAGTGACAGTTACACTCCTCGATAGAAAATTAGTTCTTTACCTTAGGTAATACAAAAAAACTAACATGTCACTTATAACTAATTAATTAGTAAATAAAATATGATATTCATATTGTTTTTTATTGTGTATAAACATTTGTAAAATTGTATCATTTTTCTTTTTAAAGAAATTATCATTTTGACTTATGGGCTACACACAAATGGTTCCATGTTGTTGTGTTAAAGTGATATTTTTGTACTTACATATACTAAGAATAATGTTACTTACTCCTATAGAATTTGTCTATAGGATAACTAATTAGCAAATGATTAACAAAATAATAGATGAAAGTTCGGATGCTCAATGCTACGTGGTTATTGTTGCGATAAATTCCTTTCCGCAACAAATAATAACTCATTCCCAACACAACTAGAAATAATCCTATTGCACATATATGTGAAAGTATGCCTTTTCCAAGATATGCAGCAACACATTTTGTTGCTGAATCATAAATGTTGCCGCACGAACTGAACTGTCCCAATCTCGAAAGGAAGGTTGATAACCTTGCCTCCCGTAATGTGTGCGAGTAGAGTAAACGTAATCCATGCGGCATATTTGCCGCAAGGGTAAATACTTTTCATGACGTCGTCTTGAAAATATAAATTCTCGTCCACGACCTTTTCCACTAATTTTAGGGAACCGGTTGCTAGGAGGACGAAGAAAGTGAGTTTCAGCTGAAGGTGGTTCTGCTCCACAATGTGAGTGCTCAAGATTTTCATTGCAGATAGTGAAATAACGATTGTGATCAAGATTGTCGTTATGATAATAACAATCTTGACTATTTCGGGTACTGTGGTGATGGGAATGCTCCACATCTTCAAAGTAAGTGTGGGAATGGTGTCGAAGCATAGATAAGCAAGCAATAGCATCAATTTGTCTACCCCTTGCATTTTCTGAAAATAAATAATGGAAAATTGTGAGTTACAAACATAATTTAAAATGTAGAACATTAAAGAAATCAAGTTTGTGTTATTTTTAAGTATGTAGAACCAATGTAGGTCAATGATGAGGATTAAAATACTATTTTGGGGTTGAAATAAAGTTGAGAAGTCAGAGCGAAAAAATTCTTACCCTAGATGAAGACTAAGAAGGTAATCAGTGATGTGGAAATTGGGGATGTGAGATGATTAAAAAACTCAATGCCCTACATTCATGGAATCAAGTCATGTAGTAGTCAGAGATAAAATTTATAATTCATAAAGAGAGAGAGAGAGCGAAAAGATTACCATGGATGAAAAAGAAGATAAATAGGAAATGCTGAAAATTGGATTTGAGAGAAGAAGGTCTTCATATTTCTAGTGCTGGCAAATGACTAGGAAGGACTCACTTCTTTGTGTTTGCTAAAATGTAGAACATTAAAGAAATCAAGTTTGTGTTAATTTTTAAGTATGTAGAACCAATGTAGGTCAATGATGAGGATTAAAATACTATTTTGGGGTTGAGATAAAGTTGATAAGTCAGAGCGGAAAAATTCTTACCCTAGATGAAGACTAAGAAGGTAATTAGTGATGTGGAAATTGGGGATTTGAGATGATTTAAAAAACTCAATGCCCTACATTCATGGAATCAAGTCATGTAGTAGTGAGAGATAAAATTTATAATTCATAAAGAGAGAGAGCGAAAAGATTACCATGGATGAAGAAGAAGGTAAATAGGTAATGCTGAAAATTAGATTTGAGAGAAGAAGGTCTTCAGATTTCTAGTGCTGGCAAATGACTAGGAAGGACTCACTTCTTTGTGTTTGCTATTTTTTTTTTTTTTTAATTCAATAAATTATTTTAACATCCATTTCATGCGTTGAATTATTGTGTATTGTATTATTTTGTAACTGATCCCAAAAAAATGAATTTTATATTTCTTTATGACATTTAAAATATATTGGTTTAATTATTTATTTATCGATTTAATTAAAAGTGTGTATTAAGTTTCTAATGTTATAACCGTTAATATGCTCAATTAATCTTGCACATTATGAAATTCAATGAATCACGATAGATTGTAGCTTAATAAATCCAAATTATTGAATTCATGTAAAACATTAATGGATAGATATTACTCAATTAATTTTCCACAAATTTGTTAATTATAATTCAGCAAATTTATATTCCATTTTTATAACTGATCCATAAACTTAAATAAAATAAAATATAAATTGAATTAAATATTAATGTTCCGTAAATTTATTATTTACAGTTCTACAAATTTAAATGCATAATGAGAAATGCTTAAAATTAGTTAATCATAAATAATTTAATCAAATTAATTGATTATCACAATCAAATCAATTTGCTTTAATATTTTAATTGTTATATCTTATTAAAGATAAAAGAGAAATTTAATCCAAAAACATAATCAAAAATAAAATCACAAAATTAATTAAGAGAAACAACTATTCATTTTTGACACTATTTTTTTTTAATTTTATTGTTTCCTTATGATATTAAAAATAATATTATTTAATTATTTCTCTATAAATATAAATATAATATTTGTATTAAATTTTCAATGTTAAACTAACCGTGCAGTATACTTAATTAATCGTACATGTTGTGGAATTCAATGAATTAAGACAACTTATAGGTTAATGTTCCAAATTTAAACAAATTATCGTAAATGATATAAAATATTGATGAGTGGATATTACTAAATTAATATTCCGTAAATTTATTAGTTATAATTCTACAAATATACATTCCATTTTTGTAACTGGTCCCTAAATTCAAACAAAATAGAATATAAAGGAATAGATATGAATATATTCCGCAAATTTATTATTTACAATTCTGCAAATTTATATCTATAATGAGTCTAACTTAAAATTAGGGAATCATAAATAATTTATTCAAAATATAAATCAAATCAATTGATTATCACAATCATATCAAATTGTTTTAAGAGTTAATGATAATTAAAAATAAATTGTAGATGATAGACTCATAATTTGTAAAATTCTTAATTGAAGTTGAATATAAAACAATGATCAAATATACAAGAAAGTAACCTACATCATAAAGTGATACTTTATTTACTAGTGATTAATTAACCAGTAACAAATGTCACAAGAAAGAGTATTCAGATTTCCACAAATTGCTAATTTGCTACCTCTTGCCTTTTTCTACCACTCAACTTTAATTCTTGTTGTTTGAGTTTTATATATGTTCATTAGATAATATATAGCTATCTTTACTAAGCCTTATGACCCATGGAAAATACTTCATTGAGATTATTGGCCCATATAAAATAAAAAAAATGTTTTCTTTTATTTATGCATTGTAAAAAATGAGTACACCTTATTGTCATGATTATGACTCTAAAAATGGGTTAACTGGCAATTGATTTGTTATGAAGAGAACTTAGGTAATTGATAACAATCATATTGAAGCATAATGATAATTATTGTATCAGTTCTAAGGCATTAATAAAGGAAGGTACAATTTAAAGCACCATTGTAATCTGATACATAAGATTCTCTACTGTACATAAAACAAATCGGTCATATTTATTGGTTTAATACCTTAGAAGCAGCATAAAAAACACTTGGCAACAAAACATTACTTGAGTATCCTTCAAATTCTGACTTTACTATACAAAGGTGCATCTTTTTTTTTTGATCAGAACAAGAAAAGGATATGAGGGTCTTGAACAGGTAAATAAGTTTCATGGGTATAAAATCATTTCACTTATCAGCATTGATTCCGAAAATTCGGACCTTGTGCATATTGGGAAACTTTGCAACAACAAGCACAATCACTGCAAGGGTGTTGAAGAAGAGCAATGGATGTTGATAATCAGTTGTGTGAGAAGCTATCAAGTACCTAACAAGGACAAAACAACAACATTGAAATATTAAATAATAATTGACTTCTAAATCATATATACATTATCAAGATGATGAAACACATTGCCAAAGCTTATTATGGAAGTCTCCAGCAGAAGTATAATCATAGAGAAGCTGCAGATAAAAGTGATTGATTGAACTTTTTCCATATAAAGTGATTGCTTTACTTTAAAATTTTGAAGCTTTTTACTAACTTTAAAACCAAGATGTGTACACTCTTGATCTAGATCAGCTACCATCAACTTCAGGATTTTATTAGGCAATAAGAAGGGAGGGTCTTAAAATGAATAGGACGGGCATGCCCGAGACTCTCATCTAGTAGGGTCTGAGGATGGTAGATACAAACAGCCTTACCATCACAAGCGAAGAGGTTGTTTTTAGCATTTGTACCCATGACCTCGAGGTTATATGGCAAGCAACCTTACCATTGCGTTGAGGTTCGCGCTTAAGGTCTCTATGGCAATGTGCTTTAGTTTATATGCTAACCAATGAAGTATTTGGTATCCAAAATGCTGGTATTTTCAAGAATATCATCCAAGCAACAAATCTGAGATGGTACACGATCATCTTTTTTGGCCTCTCTTTGGTTGGTGCTCGCTACATAGTTTGTTCGTTTTTATTTTGTGCCTTTGTTAGGAAAAAAAATCGTATCCTCCTCATTTGTACTCTTTTCAACACATATCTAAGAATGTTTCTTCTAACAAAACGTTTTTCTGGAAGAACTAAGCACCTCTAGATCTTTAAAGTAGAAGTCAGGAAGCCAAGTGGATTGTCCCCAAAAGAAAGAAGATAACAGATCAAGTCAAGCCCAAGACACCATGGAAAATTCATTTTAAGATATCATAATAAGGATATAGGTTTGGGCCACCATAGAATGTTAAAATCGATCCAGTCTGAAGTCGTTATAAAAAGAACTAAAAAATCTAGGTTTTCAGAAACCAGGTCTTGTGCAGCCCGACCTGCATAAACAAACTTTTAACCGGTGCTCATCTATTGTTGTTTATATAACAAGTCTGCATATCAAAAAATCATATTCACAGCTTAACCTAGTTATTAGTAACAGACACACTTTTAAAATGAACAGTGATTCGAAGTCGAAATATAAAAATGCTAGCTTGCAAGTTGAATAACTTCCAGCAAGACATTATCAGTTTGACCTATGGGCTATAGAGTAATGGATCCCTTGTTGTGATAAAGTGATATTTTTGTATTAAAGAGCATCTCCATTCATACATTTTTTAGCAATTTTTATTGAATATCTTCATTCATTTGTTGATTTTTATTTATTAAGAATAATCCTTAAAGCCTATAGGTGTGCCACAAGTGAATTTGGATCCTCTCCATTACCGGAGAATCTATTACCATGTTGATATCATGACACGTGGCAAAAATAAAAATCCAATAGTCTTAATTTTAACTCATTTTTCAATAAAATAAATTATAACTATTGTTTCCCCTTAAAATCCAGTACTGGACTCTCCAGTACTGGAGAGGAGTTGGACTCGCCACAAGTGTGCTGCACATTGTCCAAAGTTAATGAAGGCTCCAAATATTGTTTATTTAAGCGGAGAAAATCTCATAAAAATGTGCTCTCTAATTAGTACTATCATTAAATATGAAAAAAAAGTATATATTATATTCTCATGAAGCCTCTATTATTCAAAATTTATTGTATAAATATTACATAATTAAATTATTTGATATCCGAGTTTGGTATAATTAAGGTAGGGGCTAAATTTTTTCTCACTCCAAGTCTACAAAATCTCAAGATACCCCTGACAAAAACATTCTTAGGCTTATACCTATAAGAAAATGTGGGGCCCAAATATAAAGGAGAATAGAAAAACCATTTGTTATTATAAAAGATAAAAGTGTGAGTAAGTTATGAGATTCAAATAAAAAAATAATATTTGTTATTTTGAAAAAACTAAATATTATTCTTACATGTTAGAAGAAAATAATAAATTATAAAATAATTTTCCAGCTGCTCTTACATGTCAGAAGAAAAATGATTCCTATTAAATTTGTCTATAATAACTAATTAGCAAATTATTAACATTTAATACATATTATTTTTACATGTATACGGAACGATTCATAAATTGATTCTGCAGAGAATATATCATATTTCTTAGATGAAAAATAATGTTAGTGCACAACTAATTAACACCAATATCATCCACAACCACGTTTCAAAATTAAAAAGTCACAACCATACTATAGTATATAATCTCTTAAATGAGTCTCTTATTATTTAAGTAACTTGCCTAATTTTTCATTTCATTCATACAACTTCACAAAATTTCTTAAATATAATTTACAACTCGCCCTACCCATACAGTTTGCACATTTTCTTTTTTCTCTTTACTTTTAGTATACTTAGTGATCATATTCTTAGTTCAATATCCACTATGTTTATACACATTCTCTAGGCAAGAATAACATGGATATGCAGTCAAAAGTTGATGAATTTTTTTGGGAATATTTACCTCTTCCCATTCAACATAAGAAGTGTGATTTTGGTCCTTCTATTTTATTTTGATCACTTTTAGTCCTCATGTTTCCAACTTGTGCATTTAGTCCTTCTATTCATCTTCAACTATTTAAGTCACAAAACTTAAGTAGATAGTACATTCCCACTTGATGTAGAAGTAGGGTGCTAATATGATTATGTATTCATATTAGAGAAAAAGATATATACACCGGTAGTACAAATGTTTTTTATATTGTCACTACATTATTCCTCATTGGTTTTTAGTCATTATTGACTTTTAAATAAAAGTATTGTAAATGAATGGTGAATAATGCACTGACTATATATAAATTTTTACACTGTCAGTATACACATTTTACACTCTTCATATTAATATTTTTTAGTATAACCAATGGTATTATTTACTTTTTTTGTAAGGAACTAATCCTACTGAGTTAATTTCTGGGATCAAGTGAGGCCTTATCATCCTATTAATACTTATTATAGTATTTTAGTTTTATTATTTTAATAATTAACAAAGTCTAAAGGCCAAATAACAATTTATTACCTACATAGGCAAATTTTGCAACTTAATTGGAATAAAGGCACTAATAATGTCTAAGTTGAAGAGTTGAGTGCCAAAAGGAATCAAAATAAATGGGGAATTAAAGTCACACCATTATATAAAAGATTAGTATAGACACAAATTTACAATTAGGACTTAAATACCGAAGTTGTTAATTTCGAAGAAGTGAAGGTAAAAAATTAGAAATAAATGAACGAGAAAAAAGAAGGTTGGTTGTTATGTTTACGTAATAACGGGAAAGGTGACGAACTTTTCAAAGGAACAAACATTGAAAATTTCAACTTGGAACAAGTTACCTTTTTCTTCTTCTTCTGATTCTTCATTTCCAGTTTTCAGCATAATCACCGAGTGAGGTCGAATTATGGAGAATCTGATACAATTGGTGAATAAAATACAAAGAGCATGCACCGCCCTCGGTGATCACGGTGAAGAATCTGCATTGCCCACTCTCTGGGACGCTCTTCCCTCCATCGCCGTCGTCGGTGGCCAGGTCTCCTTATCTTACATTATCCATTTTATATTTCATGTTTTCCTAACCTTTTATTTTAATTCATTCCTATTATGTCCGAACATATGATATAACATTATCGCGTCGTTCTGTGTAGCCGATCTTACCTATTGAGATTTATGCTTGATTATTGTTGTTGTTACGTTAATAAATTTATTGATATTGCAGAGCTCTGGAAAATCTTCAGTTTTGGAGAGTATTGTTGGAAAGGATTTTTTACCTCGTGGATCTGGTAATTAATTTAGTTTGTTAATGCCTATTGCCATCATTAGCCTATTACTATATGAATGTATGTAATGTACTGAATATATGGTATGAACTTGTGGATAGTAAACCTGTCACTGTCTTTTATGTAGGGATTGTTACACGGCGTCCTCTTGTTTTGCAACTTCATAAGATTGATGAAGGGAGAGAATATGGTGAATTTATGCACCTTCCAAAGAAGAAATTCACTGATTTTGGTATCATATCTGTCTACACACTTTTCTCACACTAATAGCATTATGTGTATTGCACTTAACATCAGTCTAGTAGCAACTAACTTTATCTGGTTTCTTAACAAATATTGATCATAATGATGTGTAGAAGTGTGTGTTAATTTTTGTGTGTCAAATGTTGATGATGATAATATAATGACTTGTAGTAGTTTGTATTAACCAAGGAAGATTACATTGATATCCCTTGGCTTTTAATCATACTTGATATCCTTCTTTTTTCAAAAGCTATACTTACATTTCCTTAAGAAAGGTCCATATGATTTAATCACTTCTCCATAGGGGATAAGTGTAATAATGATTGAATCTTAAAGAATGAGTGTAGTTTTTAAAACAATGAAACTACTGAGTGTAATTAATCTAAACCTTAGTTGTGACTAATGAAGTTTCTCCTGTTAAAAATTTCTGAATTTATGATCTTTATTTTGCCTGCTCTTAGCTGCTCTTAGGCAGGAGATCGCCGATGAGACCGATAGAGAAACAGGTCGCTCCAAGGGTATTTCTTCAGTTCCCATCCATCTGAGTATCTACTCCCCTCATGGTGAGATATAAATATTAGCAAGTAAATATTATTTTATCTATAGGTTGTGAGAATTAAGACCATGCATAGCTCAGTCATTTTCTAAGTTTTAACTTTTTAGGTTACATTTCATTTCATATTATCATCTTGTTGACTACTGTTTCTATATTTTTATTAATCACTGCTTACTTGCATAATACAATGATGCATAGTGCATAAGTTTTTTTATTTTGGATGTTGCTATTTAAGTCAAATAATTTAAATAATGATGAGTAACAAAAATAACTAGAGTTCAGTAGCAACAAGGCTTATCTTTCACTTCCGTATACTTACACTCTTGTCCCATGAGACATTTTCCAGATAGACAATATTTTGGTGGTGGGAAATAATTCCTTCTCCACATAGAGCTTCTTTGTGTTTGCTATTACTGTTTTTAAATTCAATGTAAATATTTAAGCACCCATTCATGCATTGAATATTTTAACTTTTCAGTTGTAAATCTTACATTGGTTGATCTTCCCGGGCTTACAAAAGTTGCCGTCGGTGAGTTTCTAGATTGAATTTTTGCTTTGCCGTTAAAGATAAAATTAAATTTCCAAGTACAATTTCATCATAAATACAGAGTAATGGCATAATGTTGTTGGGGTATTGCAGAGGGTCAACCTGATAGCATTGTGCAAGACATCGAAAATATGGTTCGGGCCTTTATCGAAAAGGTAATTATTCTTATATACAACAAGTGAGTGCAAGCTTGCATAAGTTGCATGCATACATCCAGGAAAGGTTTGATGCATATGGGAACATATTTGTTTGCTATGAGGTTTAGAGAAGTTAAATGCAATGATTATATCAAGTTTTGTATAAAAACATTTGCTTAATGCTCATGACATTATATTCAATTTCAGCCATTCATACCGGTGGCTATAAAAAGCTCGTCTAACTCTAAAAATAGATAAATCCTTCTACTATGATTTATTTATTTATTTAGATGAATGAGCACCTATGGTACAAGCTAAACTTCCATAGCATGACATCACTGAATGCAATACTTAAAGCTATCACTTATTGCAGCCAAATTGCATTATTTTGGCAATATCTCCTGCCAATCAAGATATTGCTACCTCAGATGCAATTAAGATTTCCCGTGAAGTAGACCCTAAAGGTATGATGCTGAACATAATTTGTTTTTGTTTTTTATATAGTATTGGAGCTGAGGAAATGTGTATACGAAGTTAGCTGTATTAAGTAATTTCATAAGTTAGCTAAAGCTTAAAGACTTGAACTATAGATGATAAAATTAAAATTGTAGGAAGGCTTGCAACATATTTTTCTATTGGGCCTCTTTGATCAATAAATTATCATATCTACATAGAACGCCAATTACAATTTTCCTTGATACACAATGATTGGCATTAAGATGGGTAAATTCAACTTGATTGAACACCAAGTTATGTGACTGAGATTCTAAGCAATTATTTTCTTCAGACTTCAGAGATGTATTGAGTATTTTCTTCACAATCTTTTCATGGTTTGAACTTTGAAGTTATAACTTATGAGAAGATGGTAAGACTTCTTGATGAATTTTCTGAGACATGGTAGCTTTGTTTCTTAAAGTTTATACCGTTGGTTATTTATTGAGCATATTCAAATTTTTGGTCACTTTCATGCTTCTTGATTGTGAATGATTCAATGTCAGTATATCTTGGCCTTTATATAAGGAGACAACTCAAATATTTTCAAGATTAGTTTACTAGTGATTGGATTAAATTGTAGCTTAAGATCAATTGTTTTTCAAGCATTATGGCTTATCAAAATTTTCAGGTGAAAGGACATTTGGAGTTTTGACAAAGATTGATCTTATGGACAAGGGTACTGATGCAGTTGATGTAAGCATTCTCTTCCCCTTCTCAAATACAGAAATAGTATGCTGCAGTGGAAGGTTTACATCATGCAAAATTATTTCCTTCATGTCCTCGAGTCGACGTTTCGGTATGGGAAGAGTTATTTTGTAATCACATAAAAGCAGTATAAGCTAAGATTGTAGTATACACATAAACTTAAAATTATATGGTAGAAATGTGGCGGAAAATCTTTTTTTTCCTTATGTGTAAGCATCATGCTACTTAATGGAATGGAAGATGGGAATAATATCATCTTGCACTTGTTTAATGAGATTTATGTTTTGGCTTATATTTTCCCTTACATGTCTTAACATCAGTAATTAAATTTTAGAATCACACAATCAACTGTTTCCCTATTGGTAAAACTTCCTTGTTTCACCTTTTCTTCTTGTAAGCTTAAATTACTAGATTCAAATTTGTCGAGTTCATGAAGTGACTTTCCACTTAATGTTTTCTCTCTTCTGTTCCCTTTTCTAGATGCTTGAAGGGAGAGCATATAAGCTAAATTTCCCTTGGATTGGTGTTGTTAACCGCTCTCAAGCTGATATCAATAAAAATGTTGATATGATTGCTGCTCGGCGTAGAGAGAATGAATATTTTGCTAGCACACCAGAATATAGACATCTTGCTAGCAGAATGGGCTCTGTGCATCTAGGAAAGGTGCTATCTAAGGTATGCTGAATTGCCAACCTCTTCCTGATGTAATACTTGAAATTTTAATGACATTGATTTTGGAGGTACTATCATATTGCTGAGTTGATTAAAGTCCTTTTCTTTTATTGTTTTATCAAATATGGTTTTAAATTTTCAGCATTTGGAATCTGTCATCAAGTCTCGGATCCCTAGCCTTCAGTCACTTATTAGCAAGACTATTATTGACTTGGAGTCCGAACTTAGCCGTATTGGGAAACCGATTGCTGCTGATACTGGAGTAAGCTAATTCCTCCAACTCTTCACCCATACCCTCCCTAACAAGTAACAACTAAAGAAATAAGAAGATTTTTAATTTGCAAATTTTTTACAAGTGCAAACTGCTCTTCACATATAGGTTGTCCTGTTTTTTTTGTTGGTTTGTTTCCACACCTCACTGCCTACCATTTGCATTTACAAGTGCATGAATAATTAATGTTCTTTCTCCATTTTCAGGGGAAGTTGTACGTGGTAATGGAAATCTGTCGAACTTTTGATCAGATATTTAAAGATCATCTTGATGGCATGTATGTCCGTTTCCCCTGTTGTGTAGTCTATATAACAAATTAAAATGCAATTCTTCCATTCAGACAGATCCATTTTGATCTTGGAAGTGATTGAATGTATACAGACGTCCTGGCGGTGAGAAAATTTACCAAGTATTTGACAATCAATTTCCAGCAGCTCTAAAAAGACTGCAGTTTGATAAACATCTGTCACTGGACACTGTGCGAAAGCTAATAACTGAAGCAGATGGATATCAACCTCATCTCATCGCTCCCGAGCAAGGATATCGTCGCCTTATTGAATCTTGCTTAGTATCGATTAGGGGCCCTGCTGAAGCAGCTGTAGATACGGTATATATTTATGCACAAAAAACAGTGATTATTTTTCAAAGAAATGCATTTTGGAACATGTTCCTTTAAAGAAACTATGTGTGACAAATCTGTATTTATCTCTAAAATTTTAGTCTGGACTACTTATTATAAGACAAAGATGAAGCTAATTTTGGAGAATTGTCTTCAGAAGATTTTAGTTTTAGCGTTATGAGTTATTCAGTTAATAACTTACTTGTCTAATGTTTCAGGTTCATGGAATTTTGAAGGATTTGATTCAGAAATCTATGAATGGGACAGTGGCAAGTAGCAAAATTCTTATTTTTATGTATTTCTCTACATGTTTAAGCCTGCATAGCTGTTTTATTAACTTAGCAAAATGTCTAAGTTAGTACATTGTTGTTTCATTGTCTTAAATCTTAATGGTTGCAGTTTTCTCTTAATTGTAGGAATTAAAACAATATCCCACCTTGAGAGTAGAACTTGGAAGTGCAGCTGTTGAATCATTGGAGAGGATGAGAGAAGAAAGTAAGAAAGCGACTCTGCTGTTGGTAGACATGGAAAGTGGTTATTTGACTGTTGAATTTTTTCGCAAACTTCCCCAAGACGCGGAGAAAGGAGGAAATCCAACTCACTCACTATTTGACAGATATAATGATGCTTATCTTCGTCGAATTGGTAAGTAGTTGAATTTAGCTAAGAATTACACCCCACGTGTTCACATTTTATGTCTTATAGCTCTACCAAGTGAGTTACGCATACATGACTTATTTAATCTTAATGGAATAATTCAAATAAGAAAGAAGTCCAGTAATAGCCTATGATAGTTGTGTTCATCATATTAAGTACATTACCCAACATATGTTCATGAAATTTGAAGCATTGTTTCCCTCATTCTTTCCTTTACTGATATTCTTTGAAATACAACAGCCACTACTGTCTTGTCCTATGTGAACATGGTATGCAGCGGCCTGAGGCATACTATTCCCAAATCTGTAGTTTATTGCCAAGTGCGTGAGGCTAAGCGCAGCTTACTTGATCATTTCTTTACAGAGTTGGGGAAAAGGGAGGTGAGCTTTTCTTTAATTTTTTTCTTCAGCAATACAATAGCCATGTTTCGAGTATGAGCCTCGGCTTAAATATAAGGTTGTTCACCATGTGATCTGGATGTTATGTATTCAAATCCTGAATACATTTTTTGTTTGTGAGAGTAAGACTATTTATTGTACATGCATTCTCCCCATACCATATTAAGAAGGAGCCTCATATATTGAGCCACTTTTTTAATACAATAGTCATGTTTTGCATGTTCTTCATCTCACATATTGATTTTGCAGGGAAAACAACTAGCTTCATTGCTAAATGAGGATCCTGCAATCATGCAGCGACGAACGAACCTTTCAAAGAGGCTAGAGCTATACAGAAGTGCACTATCAGAAATTGAGGCAGTTGCATGGGATAAATAGGAAGCACCGGTGCTATTTCTCAGAGTTTGAATTTTAGTTTTATGGGGACAATTTTTATTTTCTTTCTAATTCATGATACAATTCTTTATACGTTGACAAAGTATAGTTTTTGACTAGGATCAGTGAAAGTCACTTTCATGCTCACGGCTCATGAGATGGTTGATTTTGTAGATCCATTCACTTTACTAGCTAGTTAATAATAAAATTATTAAATTATTATTCTCTATGCTTATTCTATCTTTTTGTGGTTGAAATAATGGTATGAAGAACCTCCTTGAAAAGACTGAATAGATGCAAGAGTAAATAAGAGTTCAAAATTTTAACATCTATTGATTCAGCCTCTTAAAAATAAAAAATCTAAAATGTTTCTAAAATATATTAAGTGTATGTTGAATAAATTCTTTTTAGTATGTTTTATAACACTCAATAAAGATTATTTTGACTTTTACTAGCTGTTACTAATTCAGTTTTGTTTAGGATCAAATTACTTTACATGAAATTATTTATGCACTTATTGGGTATGCACTCTAGATGTAATAATAATAATCAAACAGACAATCTGATAGGGAGGCAAACATATATGTATTTTTTTTGGTAAAACAAGCATATGTATTTTTTTTTTTGGTAAAACAAGCATATGCAATTTTTTTTGGTAAAACAAGCATATGTAATTTTTTTTGGGTAAAACAAGCATATGTGTAATTTGTTTTGGTAAAACAAGCATATATGTAATAATGGTAATGGAGAATATTTCGATACTCCAAAGTTGTAGTAGCCTTTGAGGATTCTTTATTCCAGCTTTTCACTTTACCGCTCATCAAAATTATAACAGTGGCCTCGTTAAAATACATCTTAATTACTTTAAGATTTAGAAGAAAATAAAAAACAATGGAGATGCGGGGAATCGAACCCCGTGCCTCTCGCATGCGAAGCGAGCGCTCTACCATATGAGCTACATCCCCACTTTGATATTTTAACCAATATAAAACATCTTTGGCTTATTAGAAAATAATATAATTTACATAATAACGAGAAAAGGTCGTTCAAACGTTGAAAATTTTCAACATGCTATTCTTGTATTGTGATTCTACATTTCAGTTTTACCATGATCAAGGAGTGTGAGGATAAATAATAAATTATATGAACTAACTAGTATGTCTTTACATGTTTTAGGTAACTACATTTCACTTCATTGATCCAAACAAGCAATACACATCAACATGAAGGAAGCTGGAAGAAAGTGCTAGAAGAATATGGCCAGTAGTAGTCTAAGTTGCTCCTTGACATCAAGTGCTTACTCCTTGACACCACAAGCACCACAAGCACAAATGCCTTTACTCAATCTCATTGTTTTGGCATTGGTTTATGCAGCAGAGTATTTGTTTCATATAATCAGACGTGCATAATGCAATTATGCACATGTTTCACATTATGCTTGTGTAGTTAAGAGTTAGTTTAGAGTTAGTTAAAGGCTATTACTTTGTATTCTTGCTTTCTTGGTTTCCTTCCTATTATAAAAGGAAAGCTTGACTTTGTAAATCATTAAGCAATTCAATCAATAAAAGTAATATACATTTTCTTTCTATACATCTCTGAAAACAAGAATAAAAGGTCATGAACTTTTCTAATAAACAAACAAACATTGAAAATTTTAACATTGAACAAGTTACTTTTTTTCTTACTCTGATTCTACATTTCATGGTTCACCATAAACACTGAGTGAGGTTAAATTAAGAGAGAATGTGATGCAATTGGTGAACAAAATAGAGAGAGCATGCACCGCCCTCGGTGGTCACCGTCAAGAAAATGCATTGTCCACTCTCTGAGACGCTCTTCCCTCTATCGCCGTTGATGGTGCTCAGGTCTCTTTTCTCATTTTCTCTCTTATTTCATCTTACATTATCTATTTTATATATAAATTCATGTTTTCCTAAGATATAATTTTAATGCATTCTAGTTATATTTAGACATGATTTATGACATTGCATGGTATAGTTTGATGTGTTTAGTGAGTGAAATTAAGATTTGATTATTGTTGTTATTTTAATTATTTATTTATGTTGCAGAGTCCCTAGAAATCTTCAGTTTTGGGGAGTATTGTTGGAAAAGACTTTTTACCTAGTAGATCAGGTAACTAATTTAGTTTGTTTACTATTTAACAAAATAAACTCTCACCACCTCATCAATTGTCACATGACATCTTCTCCTACACGTCAACTCATCAATTGCCACATGTCATCCCCCTTCATTTTTTCCTCCTCTTGAATGGTTCCATAGTGTTCCTATCCGGCGAACCAAAGGTCATGTTTAGACGCCGAGGTGGCCCCATTTGTTGGGACCACCGAAGTTGACCCAGGAGACAACATGCCTTCCGTACTCCACCAACCTACCTGCCAGCGCAACAGACGGGTTGCAGAGCAGGCTAAGAGACAAGAAGGGCACAGTGTACGACCCAACAGGCCGCCTGACATGGGAAAAGCAGCTCCAGACAGCACCTTTGGTCGGCCACGCGTCGCACCACCAGCCAAGAGCCCAAGGTCAACTCTCACTCCTATAAATAGGAGTACCCACCAACAGGAAGTATCTTAACTTCAACTCCTAGACTCTCTAATATTATTCTTCTTGTCACTCACTCTCTACTTCATATACTGACTTGATCGTCGGAGAGCCTTTTCAGGTACCTCCACCGGCGGTCCAACTCTTTGCTGCCTTCAGTCACCTTGACGATCGCTTCCTACCTCTTCATCAACATCTGACTCACCATTGTCCGTACTCTTGTGTTCTGATAAAGAACACATAGTAATCATGTGTAGCTTCTCACACAATATTTGTCTTTTCTTGACAATTATTGCATTTTTATGGATACATCTTAAATTTCATTTTGAATTGTCATTGAGGTCTATGTCTCTCTCTTCCAACATTTTTTCTCTCAACAATCTTTTTCTCCAGATTCATTTCCTTATGTCTCTTCATTATCATCATCTTTCTTTCTCTTTCAATCATCCTCTTTAAAATGCATTTTTTATTACATTTTCATTGATTTTTTTGTTTATTTTGTAGATCTGCTCTTATTTTATCATTGATTTTTTGTATATTTTTTTATTGATTTCCTTATATTATAGATGTGTTCTCACTAATTTCATTATTTTGTAGATATATTCTTCCAACAATTTTCTCCTTTAGCGTCTGATAAGCAAAGGTATCTCCTCAATACCTATTACATTTGTATGGTATGTACGCAATCTCCATTGTATTATACATATATTCGCTTACAATATTACATTTATTTGTCTATTTATTTTTGTTAATAATATATTTATCTCCTCATCTTATCTCATTGTTATCATTCTCTTTTTTTATTTATAGTTTGCTTCTCCACTGAAACATCTCTGCAAGTTAATTTTCTCATAAATACCTAGAGTGTATCATTCTCTAAAATAGGGTAAAAATCATGTTTAGTTATTGGTAACTTCATTTTTTGCTTCATCATTAGTTATTCAATCACTTATGAGTGTTTTATTTTATTTTCTCTATTCAATGATTTTTATTATATATGTTGTTTAATACACTCATCTTGGCTCAATATTTGTTGTCTTGGAAATTTTACTTAAACCTCATTACCTTATTTAATTGTTTGCTTAGAAATTTGTATTGTTTGAATTATCAACAACATAATAAAATGTATTTGTTATTTGTTTCTCAATTTTTAGCATTCATATATATGAAGAAGAATAATGTCTTCATTTTTATTTGATTTATATTTTTTTAATTTAATTATGATTTCCAAATTTTAAGCAATCCTTGAACATAAATTTTCATAATTATAACTAATAAATTTTTATTGTGATAATCAATTAGTTTGATTTATATTTTGTTTAAATTATTTATGATTTCTAAATTTTAGGTAATGTTAATTATGTAGATAAATTTGTAGAATTATAACTAATAAATTAGTGCAATAATAATTAATTTCATTTATATTTTATTTTGTTTGAACATCATAAATAATATAACATATGATTCAAAACTCATAAAGAAATAAAATAGTTTGAATTTTTTATAAGTTAAAGAAGTAGAATATAAATTTGTGAATCAGTTACAAAACAGAAAGAATCAGTTACCAACATATATCAAAACAGATTAGAAATAACAGTTATTATAAATTTACTTATGATTTTCAATTAATGCTAATAATATCCTCTTTATTAACATTTTTTTGTTGCCTAGATTTTTTATTTTGTGAGTCACCTTAAAATTAGGCATTAAAGTTGAAACTGAATTATTCTCTTGGTCGTTGATCAAGGAGGAAAACGGATTAACATCTCCCAATTTAATGCTAATAAATTTTTATTTTGTGAGTCACCTTAAAATTAGGCATTAAAGTTGAAACCGAATTATTTTCTTGGTCGTTGGCCAATGAGGAAAACGGAATAACATCTTCCAAGTTTGAATTTTTTTTTAAGTTATAGAAATAAAATATAAATTTACGAATCAGTTACCAACATAAATCAAAATATATTAGAAATAACAGTTAATACAAATTTACTTATGATTTCCAAATTTTAAGCAATACTCATTATGAACATAAATTTGTAGAATTATAACTAATAAATTTAGACTGTGATAATCAATTGATTTGATTTATATTTTGTTTAAATTATTTATGCTTCTAAATTTTAGACAATGTTAATTATGTATATAAATTTGTAGAATTATAATTAATAAATAGTCCAATAATAATTAATTTCATTTATATTTCATTTTGTTTGAGTATCATAAATAATATAACATATGATTCAAAACTCATGAAGAAATATAATAGTTTGACTTTTTTTATAAGTTACAGAAATATAAATATAAATTTGTGAATCAGTTACAAAATAGAAAGAATCAGTTACCAACATAAATCAAAACATATTAGAAATAACAGTTATTATAAATTATAATGTAATATAACGTAAATCATTCGTTATAAACATGTATTAATTATGATTTAGTTTCTACTTTAAAATTATGTATTAAAGTTGTTATGAAATTTTGAAAATTATCTTAAATACATAAATGAAATATGTTGTAATTATACATTTAAATAGATCTTAAAATGTTATCAATTAATATCATTTAATCAATTTTAAAACATAAATAGTAGAAAACTAATCTTATCTATTACCTATATAATAATAAAAACTTCATCATGACATGTGTCAATCTCTCAAGCTCTCATGACATGTGTCAACCTCTCATCAAAACTCATGACATGTGTTAATCTCTTATCAAAATCAAAGCTCCTCATGACATGTGTCAATCTCTCAAGCCCTCATGACATGTGTCAACCTCTCATCAAAACTAAAGCTCCCTCATGACATGTGTCAATCTCTTAAGCCCTCATGACATGTGTCAACCTCTCATCAAAACTCAAGGTCCCTCATGACATGTGTCAATCTCTCAATCAAAACTTTCCCTCCAAAACATGTCAATCATTCATTTTTGTTCATTGTACAATTTAATTCTAATAATTAATGAGCTCATTTGTTTTTTATTCTATAAAAAAATTACATCTCACAATAAGGGGGATTGAATCCTTTTTCACATATGAATTACTTCTCCACCATTATTATTTCATATTCCATATTCTTCTCTCCCTTTCATTTAATATTTCTCTCTTCTTCTCTCACATGTCTACAATCCAATGTTTTATTTGTCAATCTTCATTTCATTAAACTTAATATGATGGCTTCTGTATCCCGATACTAAATCTTCATCATTGTAATTTGTTCTTATTTTATAAATATGTTGTTTAAAGTGTATTTTTTTGATTTTTTCATTCATTAACTTCATCATTGTAGATTTGTTCTTATTTTATAAATATGTTATTTAAAGTGTATTTTTATCGAGCAAGATGTTAAACCAGAAGAGGTCCCATATTAAGTTTATCCGATTTAAACAGTTAAACCGTATGATTTTATATATAACTAATATTTTTAACAATATGAATACAGTGGTAACATATATGGTTTTAGTCATGCGAATGTAAGAAACATACATATTCTTAATCATAAATGCACATGTAATATGTCTTCTTAATCATGCGGCAAAAAAATACCGTCCCGTGCAAATGCACGGGTAACTTGCTAGTTACTAATAGAAAGAATAAACTACGATATTATAATTAATATGGAAATTTATTGAAAATTGACTTCACATAAAAATGATAGATAATGAATTTATTTCATAAAAATAACAATTTTTAATACTAATTATAAGAAATGTAGATAGTTCTCTTACGTTTTTGTAATCAAGGAATTTGGGGCATTAATAACGAAATAAAGAATTTGGAGCAATAATAACGATGTTTGAGAGTCGTATGATGACATGGTGGTTAATGTGAAAGAGTTTAAGGAATGAACTCGATGAAGTTGTGGGTTCGAGCCTCACCCATAGCAAACTTAAAACAATAAAAAATGAGTTACAATGTGGTTTGATTGTTAGGGATGGAGTGAATGAGATTTAAGGTTTAATTATCACCCACAACAAATGTTAACATACTAATTATTATTAATTGAAAGAATGTGTTATCATATTACAATTAATAAGGGCATCTTTTGTTATTATGTCCGGCATAAAAATGATAGACATTAAATTTATTTCTTAAAAATAATAATTTCTAATATTAATTATTGAAATAGATTTTAAAACATTCTCATTTAATTATTTTTATAAACTTTAATATCATAAATCCAATATTTATTAATAGAGTGAACTATGATATTAGAATTAATAAAGAGATCTCTTGATATTTAATTTATTTCATAAAAATAATTATTTTTAATATTAATTAGAAGAAAAATTGATAATTCCTAAATGTTCTTTTTCCTATAATTAAGGAATTTAGGACACTAATTATGTTGTGAAGACTTACTTCGATACTTCAAGAGTAAGTTTTTTCCACTTACTCCTCATCCTAGCCATCAATTGAAAGGATAACTAATGGTTTAGATATACTCACCAAATCAAACCATTGAATTTCTCTAGAATTGATGGCTAGGATGAGTAGTAAGTTTAAAAAAACCTAAGTTCTATTTTTAACCCTCTTAATTATGATGATTTAATTTCTATTTTAAAATTATATATTAAAGTTGTTAGGAAAATTTGAAAACATATTTTAATTATAGTAAATTGAGTATGTAGTAATTACACATTTAAATAGATATTAAAACATTCTCAATTAATATCATTTATTCATTTTATGTGTCATGTATCATTCCCTACATATCATTAAAATATTATTGTAGAAAAATTATATGGACGAAAACATATAATCAAGACAATGATACAATTTGAAAATATTATAATAAAATATTGTAATTGTACATAATCGCTAACACAAAAAACATAATCATTAGGATGTATTAGTTAAATTATATTATTTATTTTTTCTTTATAATTCTCGTATCTACATCATTCCATGCCTAATGACATATACATTTGTTAATTTTGATAATACAATAGATGTCATAGTTCAAACTTCAAAGTACTTATCTAGATCTACAAGATCGCTAAAAATGAAGAATTTTTATAACCAAGGATAATATTTGCATCAACTATTGAAATTATTGAACAAATAAATGAATTTTTTAGTTTAATTCCAAATAAAAAAATTTATAATTCAATTCAATCACTTCTTAATATGAAGCAAATATTTGTAAATTTCATGATATTATGTAATAAAAATGAATATAATAGTTCTGATTCTATTAATATGTGTAATACTAATGAGGGCCAAAATTCAACTTATTAACTCATTAATTTTTAAATACATTTGCAATTTTTGGTTTTTCTAATCATATAATCAAGTTTTTCCATAATATGATATTGTGTATATTTAATATTTGTGAGGTTGAACAATGAAGACTATTGAATTTTGAAAGATATATCAATTTCAAAATAAAAAAAATTGAAGTTGTTTCTTATCTTAACAAAACAATATAGATATAATATATATGTTCTTAATCATGTAGTTAAAAAGTACCGAAATGCACGAGTAACTTACTAGTTATTAGTATATGAATATATGTAACGCACTCACTAGATAATAGGATTTGTATCTTTACCAACAATTATCAACAACTCAGAAAACACATAAATGCTCAAATGCACCAACATTAATGAGTGAATCTGAGTTATTATCACAGTGAGAGGGAAGACGTATCATCCAATGGTTGTGATTGAGTTGGCGCTAAAAAACACTCCTTCAATGGACACTAAGAATAGGGATAGGTTGTACATTTTTTGGTGTCTCATTGTATCCCAATCTAATAGAAATTTGACACATTTAAAAAGAAAATTAAAAAAATATATAAAATAATATTTTGGTATAATTTGGTGAGATACGATTAGTTTGATACATGAGAACGGAAAACTTTTAGGACATATGATCTTGATTCAGGTATTAATGCAGGGTTGTTGGGTTTGGCCAAACATTGACTTTGACTGCACGGTTCATTGGGAAGCGTGTTGTACTGTCCAAGGACTGCTCCTTCAATAATGTTGCAACTGTGTCCAAATCATCCAACAGATATGAAGTCAGCGACACATCTAACGACCCAGAGTGAAAAGGGCTGTTAACTCCCTTTGTTGGCACGTGATAGCCCACTTTAATGGGTTCAGAAATCCCTTTATAATTCCCATCCACAACTACTTTCTCATCTCTGTACTTTTCTCTTCATGGATTTTTTTCTTTTTGCCTGTATACTTTTAAGACTCTCTCCGTGGCATGTAACTCCAAATTCATGAGCACATTCCCGTTTGTATCAACCAGTGTATCCACCTTCTTTCCATCAAAGGATGGTGAAGATGAAACTTGGAACTCATTAAACCGGCGCAGCAAGGAAACGTGATGTGTTTTGGTCGTGATTGGAAGGACGATTTCATATGCCACTTGCCCCCATTAAATTTTGTTTGTAGCTTATAGGCAAAAATATACTCTACCATGTAACTCACAATTTTCTATTTTTATTTTCAGAAAATGATTGACATATACAAGTATATGTTATCGACTGCTTACATATGCTTCTGCATCATTCCCACTCTTAGTTTGAAGATGTGGAGCCTTCCCAACACCACACTACCACAAACCATCAAGATTGTCATTACCGTAATGACAATCTTGATAACAATCGCTATTTCATTTTCTGCAATGAAAAACTTGAGCACTCACATTGTGGACCACAAACAACTTCAACTGATGCTCACTTTCTTCGTCCTCTTCGCAACCGTCCCTAAAATTAGTGGAAAAGGTTGTGGACGAGAATTTACATTTTCAAGACGACAAAATGAAAAGTCTATACCATTGCGGCAAATATGCTGCATGGATGACATGTACTCTCCTAGCACAGATTATGGGAGGCAAGGTCATCAACCTACCTTTCGAGACTGGGACAGTCCAGTTCGGGCTAGGAAACAGTTATGATTCAACAACATAATGTGATGCTGCATATTTTGGAAAAGACATACTTCCACATATATGTGCAATAGGTTTATTTCTAGTTGTGTTGAGTACATAATTTTATATGTTGCAGAAAGGAATTTACATCAACAATAATAATGGAGTTTTGAGCATCCGAACCTCCAGGTCAACACAAAACATTTCGACCATCGAGATTGGTTCTGGTTCCGGGGTACTCAAAGTGCTCTAGCAACGACGGCAGATCCCAACACCAGAGATAATCTTTAGACGACTTTACTTTATAATTAATGCATAGGCAGTTGGTTTAGATTGCAAACTCTCCCTAGCATGTAAATGATGTCAATTCAATCGTCTAACCATCTTCTCACAAGTTATTACTTGAAAGTTCAAACCATGAAAAAATTATGCAACCATTTATTTATTATTTCTCACTACATCACTTAAGTCTGAAGAAAACAACTGCATCATTGTGGAAATTATTTGACAGAAAATAAAATATTGACAATATTTTTGGTCCAATAGTAATATCTATGTTTGAAAGTACTCATAAAGGAACCACAATTCAAAAGTAAATTCACTAGATTCAATGGGTTCACCCAAAATTAACGCTCATTCTGATTTCCAATGGGTTCACTGCCCAAAACAAATAAAATAATATATAGGCAAAAATATATCTTACCGTATATCTCACAATCTTCTATTCTTATTTCCATAAAATTATTTTCAATAGATCCACTAATGTATATGTATGAAACAAATATGTTCCCATATGCATGAAATCTTTTGAGTAAAAGCCCCAATAATATTGTCGATAGATACACAATAGAATATCAATAAAAATAAGTGCAGAAAAGAAAATACACAGTACTATGGTCCAACAATGACTTTCCACTTAACGTTTTACTATCTTCTGATCCCTTTTTGTATGTGCTTTAAGAGAGAGAATATAAGCTAAATTCCCTTGGATTAGTGTTGTTAACCTCTCTGAAGTTGATATCAATAAAAACGTTGATATGATTGCTGCTCCGCATAGAGAGAATTTTGCTAATAAACCATAATATAGACATCTTGCTATCATAATGGGCTCGATGCATATGAGAAATGTGTTATCTAAGGTGTGATGAATTTAAATCTCTGCATGTTAATATGTTTGAAATTTTAATGTCATTAATTTTGGAGGTACTATTGTAATGCTGAGTTGATTAAAGTCATTTTCTTTTAATGTTTTGTCGAATATGCTTTTAAATTTTCCCATCATCAAGTCTGGGATCCTAAAGTCACTTCGAGTATATTTGTGAGTTTAATTTTGTAGTGGAAGGAAATAAATGAGAAGTCTTCATAATCATTTTACAAGTGTATTTTATGATTCTTAAGCTTTCATTTCCTTTCATTCTGATATATACCAGAAGAACTTAAGTCAAATATAGAACCGATGAAATAGAATTTGTGCATACAATTAGTGTATTACTTCCAATATTAGATTGCAAAATTGCAAGGTATTATGTCATAAAAATAAGTGCATAAAAGAAAATACACAGTGCTATGGGAATAATCCCTTTTACTCTAGTGAGAGTGGTCACTCCTCATTTTCACCAAATATTTGCCTCCCTCTATTCCCCCACTGTGCCTTCTTCTTCACCTTTTCTTATGATTTCAAAATCTTCCTTTCCATTCTCTTGCTGCCACGTGTCCAATTTGTTAGAGACATGTGTAACTAACCCATTTGCATTTGTTCCTCTTTTCCCTCTCTCTCTTTCCTTCTTCTTTGGTACACCTTTGTAATTATGGGTTTACCACATTCCCTTCAAAATCCAAGTTACAAATATACCCTTATTAGCTCGTCCATTATTGACTTGGAGTCTAAAATAGCCCTACTTGAAAACCTATATCCTATGATACTAAAATACATTAGTTACCCCAACTCTTACCACTCCTACCCTCCCTAACAACTTAAGAAATAATAGGTGACGAGTTAATGTTGATCGTTAACCATTTTTCCACTTCGATAAATAACAGAAACAATACAAGTCACTATGATTGTTTCTCAGCTCGAAGTGGGAATTAAAATAGGACACAATATGTAACCTCACTATTAAACTCTTAAAATAATTTTATAATAAGCCATTATCTAGTTATTTAAATTTTCTACATGTTTCCCCATAAATACATAAAAGTAAAAAATAAATTTACTTACATAAGGAGACTAGGGATGGGCCTTTACAGCAGGGCTTTTTATAACACCATTTTCTATTAAGTATGAAGTATATAAGTGTATATACACAACACAAATGTTGAAAACTTAGAACCAAACAAAAAAAGAAAAGGGGCACCGAAACCCTAGGATATGCATCAGCCCCCTTTTGAGAGGAAAATATGCAGACGCATACATGGAGGCGGCGGCCATCGAAGGAGGCAGTCATGGAAGACTCATAGCGCGGACTGTCACACGTTCCCTCTATTTACTTTTAGACACAAACAATAAGGTGGTTTCTTTTTCACTTCCAAATTCCCAAAGCAAAAAAACTTTTTAGTTATGGCTTCTTTGGTAATGGGTTTTCGGGTTTCACCCTTTTCTGCTGTATGCACGTTGTGAGTAGTAGAAGACAAAGGTTTAGATTTCAAGCTCAGAGTTTAGATGGTGTAAGAAACTCAACTGTGTTATCATCTAAATCAGTGAATGTAAATGGTATAGGTTCTTCTTATGTGATTGTTGTGAATGAGACACATAAAAATGTTTATTTATTAAGTACTATAGTTGAAAAATATAAGATTATAAATACTAATATTTTGGAAGAAGAAGAAAAGATAGCACCACTTTGGAATGCTCGGTATGAGAGTAGAAGTGTATAAGATTACTTCGATGCAGCAACAGAGATAAACAAGTTTAATGATATTGGTCCACCAAGGTGGATTTGTCACATAAGTTTCAGAATTAGAGTTTGTGGATTCTTTTTGAAACTTAAGAAACATGCAGTGGTAATTTTGATAGAGTTCACGCACATAAGCAGTCTGTTTCTGCATCTGTGTGGACAGTTTCTTAGAAAAGTAAGCAATTGGGTGTTTAGCTTGGCTAAGTACAACTCCAATGCTAGAACCCGAAGCATCTGTTTCGAGAATAAATTGATGAGTAAAATCTGGAAGGGCTAGAACTGGCGCGGATGTAATGGCTGTCTTGAGTTGATTGAAAGCAATTGTTGCTGTATTACTCCATTGGAAGGCATCTTTTTTCAAAAGTGATGTCAATGGTGCAGCAATAGAAGCATATCCCTTAATGAAGCGGCGGTAGTAACCGGATAACCCAAGAAAACCACGTAATTGTTTAATATTAGAGGGAATAGGCCAATCCAAAACCGCTTTTATTTTGGACTCATCCATTTCGACACCATGGCTGGAAATTGTGTGACCCAAATAATCAACCTTTTCAACCCAAAGCAACACTTAGACAATTTAGCAAATAAGGAATGATGTCTTAGCAAGGTAAGAACCACTTTTAAATGTTCAAGGTGGGATTCCCAAGAGGGACTGTAAACCAGTATATCATCGAAAAACACCAATACAAAAGTTTCAGAATTAGAGTTTGTGGATTCTGTTTGAAACTTAAGAAACATGCAGTGGTAAGTTTTGATAGAAAAGAAAATATGCCTCTCATAAGTGAGTACAAACTTGCATATGATGCAACTTGCATGCATTCATCCTGGCAAGGTTTCATGCATATGGAAACATATTTGTTTGTTATGAGTTTTAGAGAAGTTAACTATGCAATCAGTATATGAAGATTTGTATTAATTCATTTGTTTAATGCTCATGAGACTACCTTCAATTTCAGCCATTCATACCAGTTGCTATAATAAGCTACTGTAACTCTAAAAATAGAAGAATCGTTCTACTATGATTTAATTATTTAGATGTATGAGCACCTGTTGTATAAGCTAAACTTCCAGAGCATCATTGAATGCAATACTTAAATTTATAACTTATTGCAGGCAAATTGCACTATTTTGTCAATATATCCTGCCAATCATGATATTGCTGCCTTGGATGCAATTACGATTTCCCCTGAAATAGACCCTAAAGGTATGATGCTGAACTTAATTTTTTTTTATATAGCACTGGTGCTGAGGAAATGTGATACGAAGTTAGCTGTATTAAGTAATTTCATAAGTTAGCTAAAAAGTTAGATGAATAAATTCTCATAGCTACACAGAATACTAGTCACAAATTTCCTTGAAATACAATGATTGGCATTAGGATAGCTAAATTCAACTTGGTTGACTACCAAAGTGTGACTGCAATTCTGGGCAGTTGTTTTCTTCAGAATTCAGAGATGTACTGAGTATTAGAAAGAGATGTACTGAGTATTAGAAATAAATGCTTACCACAATTTTATCATGGTTTGAACTTATGAGAAGATGGTTAGACTTCTTGATGAATTTTCTGAGACACAATAGCTTTGTTTCTTAAATTTTATACTGTTGGTTATTGACAATATATACAAAGTTTTGGTCTAACTTTCATGCTTCTTGATTGTCAATGATTCAATGTCATTATGTCTTTGGCTTTTTATAAATAGACCTCTCAAATATTTTTAAGAATAGTTTACTAGTGATCGGATTAAATTGTAGCTGAAGATCACTTATTTCAGGTAGATTGCATTACGGCCAATCAAGATAACTACTACCTCATGCAATGAAGATTTCATAGCGTGTAACTCTAATAGTAAATCTTTGTTGTTTCACTTTTTCTTCTTCTAAGCTTAAATTATTAGATTCAAATTTGTTGAGTTCATGAAGTGACTTTCCATTTAACTTTTTCTATCTTCTGATCCCTTTTCTAGGTGCTGTTAGGGAGATAATATCAGCTAAATTTCTCATGGATTGGTGTTGTTAACCGCTCTCACGCTGATATCAATAAAAACATTGATATTATTGCTGCTCCGAGAGAATCAGTATTTTGCTAATAAACCAGAATATAGACATCTTGCTAGCAGAATGGGCTCTGTGCATATGGGAAAGGTGATTTCTAAGGTATGCTGAATTTTCAACCTCTTCATGATGATATACTTGAAATTTTAATGACATTGATTTTGGAGGTACTATTGTATTGTTGAGTTGATTAAAGTCTTTTTCTTTTAATTTTCTGTCAAATATGCTTTTAAATTTTCACCGTCATCAAGTCTCCGATCCCTAACCTTCGGTCACTTATTATCTAGCCAATTATTGACTTGGAGTCCGAAAATAGCCGAAAAAACTGCGTTTATAATTTCATTTTGTTGTCAAAATATGTAATTTATATTTCGAACTTATGTTTGAAAAAATAAGCAAAAAGTCTAAAATTAATTCATATCAAATATGCATATGGCTAAGGAAAAAAATCACCAAGGGACTTCACCTTATCAACAACACTGTTTTAAAATCTTCAAATACATACAAGAAAATATAGATACAAAATGAGACTTGCAATTCCAGGAGTAGCATACAGATAGAGTATTGAAAAAATGATTTTAAATTTTTTGAATAGACAACCAAAGTTTGTCATTATACTTCATCAACAATGATTAATTTAATTAATCTATTTTCCTGTTCAATTATATCCAAATTTCTAAGTATAAAAGAAAAAGAATTTATCTACCTCTGAAGAAATAAAGATATTTATGAGGGGGCTTGGACTTTAAGTCCACAAAGTCACAAAGGACCTATATCTATTCATTGCCATATGATTATTATATAAACACGAATCCTTAATATATGATGCAGTGTTTTAAATTGTCGTTGCGGTCGCGATTGCGGTTGTCATTGTTGTTATTGTGATTGTGGTCATTGTGGATTGCGGCCGTTGCGGTGTGAGTTACTTTGTGAGTCAAAACATATTTTTGACATCGATGCGGTCTGATGCGGCCCGATGCGGTACAAATGCGGTTGCGTTGCGGCCTGTTACGATCACATCAGTGTGAATCGGTATCACACCGCAATTGCGGTATGATGCAGTTGTGGCGGTCAACGCAATCGCAATATTGCAGCCGCATCATGTTACGCGGTCCATAATTTAATACACTAATATGATGTATTCAAAAGAATGGTACATCCCTGCAGGTTTATAATAATATATCATCTTTATAAGAACATCATGATAAATCCCAAAAACAACTAGATCCGTTGTTCACGTTACTTTTTTATACCAACAAGTTACCGTGCATTGTATGCATAATAGTATTTTTTTGACGCATAGTTCAACACATTAATGTGTATTCACATAATTAAAAACACACGTATTTCTCATACTTTCGCATGGTAAAAAATGCACATGTTACTCGTGAAAACACACATGTTACCCGTACATTCACCTTGTTAAGAACACAAGTAATACCCATATTACGGATACAAGTACAATTTTATAAAATAGGTACATTTTCATCAATAAAACTAATCAACTTCAATGACCAATATAAATTATATTTCTCAGACAAAGTAAAAGATAACATTTTGAAAGATGTGCGGTTAAGAAAAAAAGAAGGTACATGAGTCTAAAGAATAGTGTCAACCTCAACCAACATAGCCTCAGAGATAATGACTCTGACACCTTTCTGTCTCTTCCTCCTCACCATCCTTCTTCTCCCACTCTTCTAGTGGTGATGTGGTGTGAAAGGAGAATCCATGTTTGTGAATTGCGAGTAGGGATGGCAAAAAAAACCCGACCCATGTGTACCCGTGAAAATACTCACAACGTGTACCCGTGAAAATACTCACAATGTGTACCCGCAATAATAGCTTATGGGTGAGAGCGAGTTTTGTGATATCCGTCCCGTTGATACCCGCAAATTTATATATTTAGTTTTTATTTAAATTTTTATATATATTTATTATTAATTTAAGATTATATATCATATATTTTATTATATTTCTTAATAAATTAAACCTATTTAACTATGATCATAAATTTATCATATTATTCATGTAACAATTATTTTTACATATTGATCATTACAAATTATATAAATATATAATTAAAATTAAAAACCTGTTGTACCCGCAAATATTGCGAGTTTGGGCACGGGAAAGCACTACCTGCACCCGCCCGTGCCCGTTGTCATCCCTAATTGTGAGAGATAAACACAACCACACACTTTAAAGCTTTAGCAACAACAGACATAGAAAAATGAAGGACACTGGATTGTGATCTTGGATATCCAAAATAACACCAAAAAGTTAACATGCATACGTTAGAATGAAGAAAAGTTAACATGCATAAGAAATATTTGATTTCTGTAATACATGGGATTATAGTCACGCATCGGTAGTAACAAAAAAATATTATAGTTATTTTCAAGACTTAATTGATTAGTAGGAAGATTATTTGCTAATTATATATTTATTGAATTGAATGAATTTGAATATAAGTGCAGATTCCTTTATATAGGAACTGAATATATACCACCTAAAACAGAAAGCTAAACTAACCAGAAGAGAATTTGCCATAAAAGGAAATAACAGAACGAATATACAGAAATAATAGAAATAGAAATAATAGAACGAATATACAAAAAATACACTAAGATAAGGCATTCTCTTCTTCAAGGGATTGATTGGAGGCTTGCTTTAATATGCCCCTGCAAGCTAGAATGTGTATATTGCTCATTCCAAGCTTGACAATGGTTTTGTGAGTGAGTCTGTAACCTGTTTTGATGGAGAAACTGCTAGAACCATCTCTTTATGTGGTTGAAATGTTTTGTGTTGATCTGAAGGTTTAGATGGTCAAAGCTTTGTTGTTGTTGTTGCCATAAATTTCTTTCTTCAGCAAATAAAATCTCATCCCCAACACAACAAAATAGACATATTGTGCATATATGCGGAATCATAACTGTTCTCGAGAGATAATTGTATTGTCACTGTCTCGAAAGAAGAGATGATAACCCTACCTCCTATAGTGTGTACTAAAAGGGTAAATGTCATCCATGCGGGATAATTGTAATTTTTTTTTACTCTCTTAATCTTTTATGATGGTGTGACTTTAGTTCCCCATTTGTTTTCATTCCTTTTAGCACGCCATTCTTCAACTTAGACATTATTAGTACCTCACAAATTTTGCCTATGTAGCTAATAAATTGTTAGTTGGCGTCTAGAGATTATTAACTAATAAAACTAATACACTATAAGCAATAATATGTTGGTAAGTGATAGATAAAAAACATACATGTTACTGTATTGACAATACTACCATATACCCACTTTGGGTTTGAAGATGCAGAGACTTTCAAACACATATTTCCACATACCATCAAGATTATCATTACTGTAATGACAATCTTGATGATGATTGCTATTTCATTTTCTGCCATTAAGATGATGAGGATTCACACTATAGATCAGAAAAACATCTTTTTTGGTGTATTCGCAACAGGTTCCCTAAAATTAGTGGAATAGGTAGTGGACGAAAATTTATAGTTTTAAGACGACAACATTAAAAAATACTCTCGCGGAAAATATGTTACATGGATGACATTTACCCTCCTAGCACATAGTACGGGAGACAAGGTTATCAACCTTTTTAACCATTTATCTATTAACAATATAATAATAAAAACTCCTTCATGCCACATGTCATATCCTCCTCACATGTTTTCCATTCATGCCACATGTCACATCCTCTTCACATGTTTCCCCTTCATGCCACATGTCACATTGTCCTCACATTTTCTCATTTTAAAATGTTCTAAGTTATTAAAAAATAAAAAAATAAAAATTCATTTATGTCACATGTTATTACTATGTACTTCTCACACTATCCTTATTTTTTATATATTTTATATGTTAATAATTTAATACTAATTAGCGATTGGTCTTTGTTGCCACTCCATCAAAATTGAGTGTTTACCATACCTATGTTTTGTTACGTTAAAATGTAATAGGACACTAAGCATTAGATGAGATTGAAATCATTTTTCACATCCAAACTATTTCTTTATGCTAATCTATGTATATTATTTAACGTTTACTATTAATCTAAGAATAATTGCATTGTTACACCTCATCAAAGTTTTGTGACACTTTTCCAATTGAATTTTAATATTTCAGATTCTTTTAATTTTAATATTTCTCTATTATAATTGAAAAATCAAATTCCAAATTGAAGTTTTTTATAACTTTTAAATATATTTTTAATAAAAAAACTCATTTAGTATAATGATTTGATTTCCATTTTTTCATTAAAAAAATCGTATTTAAAATTGAAAAAATCATTTCATTTTCCAGAAATTTTAAAATATTTATTTTAATAAAAATAATATGGTATCATGTTTCAGACTTTCACTTTGTTATTTCCTTTAGAAAATTCAAATTAAAAATTGTCATTTCTTTTTCTTATGTGATTGAATATGCAAATACACAGGTAAGATGCATATTCTTAATAATGTAAATGTATAAGTAACATGTATGTTTTAACTACGTGAATGCATGAGTAACATGTGTTTTCTTAGTAATGTGAATGTACAAGTAACATGTGTGTTTTTAGTCATGCGAATGCACGGGTCACATGTGTGTTCTTAACAATACGAATGAACAAATAATATATGTTTCTTAACCATATAAATGTACATGTAATATGTGTTATTAATCTTGCAGCAAAGAAGTATTGTTCCGTGCATCGCTGATGCACGGGTATCATGCTAGTTTTCAATTAATATTAACTCTTCACCAAATGGACAAATTTGCTCATTATTTTGTTAATAATTTGCTTATTAGTTATCGTTATAGACAAATTCTATAGGAGTAGGTATCATTATTTTTCTTATATGTAAGTACAAAAATATAACTTTAACACAACAACATGGACCCATTTGTGTGTAGCCCATAGGTCAAAATGATAATTTCTTTTAAAAGAAAATTATTATAATTTTTCAAATCTTCATACACCATATAATTTTTTGTATTACCAAAAATATTTCTTTACTTTTTACGTAAAGAACTAATTCCTGTCGAGGTGTGTAACTGTATCTCGCAATAAGTGTTGCTCACAGAAATAGAATCTTTCACCTTTTAGTAATTTTGAAGATCTAGTAGGGACACACTTGGCCAATCTTACCCATCAAGTGTGAGTTTGTTATAGTATAAACAAATTTGTATTTATATAAAAATTGAAATAATGATGATGGACATGAGTAAGTAGTGAGTCATGTCCTAGTCATTTGTGAGTAGCGCTACGTATACCAAGACCAATGTCCTCTCAAATCCTCATTTTTCGCATTTCCGGTAATCTTCTTATTCTTCTTCAGGGGCAAGAATTTGTTATCTCTTATTATAGCCTTTAATTCTGACCGTATATGATTTGAATCATATCATATATGGGTCAGAAGGTAGGTTGATGACCTTGCCTCCCATAATCTGTGCTAGGAGAGTACATGTCATCCATGCAGCATATTTATCGCAAGGATATAGACTTTTCATTTTGTGGTCTTGGAAATGTAAATTATCGTCCACAACCTTTTCCACTAATTTTAGGGATGGTTGCGAAGAGGACGAAGAAAGTGTGCATCAGTTGAAGTTGTTTGTGGTTCACAATGTGAGTGTTCAAGTTTTTCATTGCAGAAAATAAAATAGCGATTGTTATCAATATTGTCATTACAATAATGACAATCTTGATGGTTTGTGGTAGTGTGGTGTTGAGAAGACTCCACATCTTCAAACTAAGAGTGAGAATGATGCAGAAGCATATGTAAGCAGTCGATAGCATATACTTGCCTATGTCTATCATTTTCTGAAAATAAAAATAGAAAATTGTGAGTTACATGGTAGAGTATATTTTTGCCTATAAGCTACAAACAAAATTTAAATATATAGAAGATTGAGGGAATAAGGTTTTTTTTCGTTATTTGTGATGTCCAGGACTAAAAGGTCTAACACAGAAGAGCTATTTAAAGAAATGAAAGAAAAAATAGTTGGTCTCCCTAGTTTACAAGTGAAATTGATTCTTTAGCACCGATGTAAACGAAATGAACATAAGAGTCAACATATTCTCTTCTTTGTTCTCCACAAAGCAATTTTAACTATAGAGTACGTGGATAGTAAGGCATATATTCTTTTATTTTTTTTGGGCAGTGAATCCATTGGAAATCGGAATGAGCATTAATATTGGGTGGAGTCCGTGTAATTTGAATTGGAGTCCCCGGAAAAGTATCTGAATTTACTTCTGAGTTGTGGATCCTTTATGAGTACTTTCAAACATAGATATTACTATTGGACCCAAAATATTGTCAACATTTTATTTTCTGTTAAATAATTTCCACAATGATGCAATTGTTTTCTTCAGACTTAAGACTTAAGTGATGTAGTGAGAAATAATAAATAAATGCTTGCACATTTTTTTCATGGTTTGAACTTTCAAGTAATAACTTGTGAGAAGATGGTTAGACGATTGAATCGACATCATTTACATGCTAGGGAGAGTTTGCAATCTAAACCAACTGCATAGACATTAATTATAAAGTAAAGTCGTCTAAATATTATTTCTGGTGTTGGGATCTAAACCATCCTTGAAGAAAGTTAGACCGTTGATCGTCCCCAAAAAGAGGCTATGTGTGCCTTGGAGCCCATGCAAAGGGGCTAAGCATGAGGTCATACATGATGTAAACAAGATGAGCACTAAGCATGAGGTGTCACCATGCATGTGGCTTAGACTCAGCATAGTCGACAATACGCTAAGCACATCTGACCAAAATTGTAGGCGCTAGGCGCCCAAAATCAGGCTAAGCGTGTTGGCCAGAATCTATAAAAAGGCCATTTTGCCTCACCATTTGATACACTTGACATAGAATTCATACATGCTCTCTTATACTCTTTCTTCCAATGTTTCTTAGCTTAGGTAAGTTTGTAAATTCCTTAGGGAATTCATGAGGAATGGAGTTGGCTAATGAGGTGTAAATGTTGGAAATTCAAACATGATTTTGTAACTTTATTTGGAACAAAAAGCATTCAATCCTGGGATGGATGGCTAATGCTCCAAAAATGGCTTAGGTTATGGTATAACATTTCTTCTTGTTCATTTTAATGCAATTTTAGTTATTCAAGTTATGTGTTCTTATTTCATTATTTCATTTCATCTTCTCTTAATGCTTATTTTAGTTTGATCACCTAAAATATGTTTTCAAAAATCCAAAAGTCTTTTGTTGGATGAAATAACAAATATTCCCATGCTACAATGGTGGACTTGAATATTTGTCATTTCTAAGCATCCTATAAGCAAGTATTAACATCTGGGAATCCGGAATTAGTAGTGACAACCTTATTTCTTTAAGAGGATACTTGATGGTTAATAATTTATTAAACAAGGTTTGAAAATCATCTCACTTGATCTGAGGGGAAGATTAAGTTAAGACATGATGTATGGTGAATTTTAAGGCACTATAATGATGTATAGTAAAGTGTTATCTTATAAATTTTGTTTGTTAAAAAGATAAAATAATTCTTAACAAAAGTGCGATCTAATTAATGGTTGTAACTTTGTGAATAGAAACAACATACAAAAGTGCAATTCAATCAATGTATTGCAACTTTGTAAAAGAGTGATATAATTGACAGTATCATCTAACTACTAACTTTTACATTTCTGTCATTTAATTTTCCGCTACTAACTTTTTCTTTTATTTATTTACTAAATGTCATATTTTCTGTCATTTACTTTCTATCATTTAAATTTTCGCAACTAACATTCTGAAAATTTATTTATTACTTTATTCTTAGTTCTTTATACCAACCTTTTACAAGAAATGATATGGTTAATTATTTATTTACTGTCTTTATTTCTTTGTCACGCTAACTTTATTCTTCATACCGATCTTTCATAAGAAATGATATGGTTAATAGAACCTCAAAAGAGAGCTTAAATAAAGGAACTCGAAAAGGGAGCTTAAATAAAGGATCTCGACAAGAGAGTAAATAAAAAATGTCAATAAAGTTAAATAAATCGCTCTTGATTTTGGAGGGGAAAAACCTCAATGTTAGAAGAAAACCACAATTCCGATGACGGGGCGAAAAACCTCAATGTTAGATGAAAACCACAATTCCGATGACGGGGCGAAAAACCCTTTTAACACTGGTCCGGTTTACTTTCCAGGTTATTATAATTTAACTGAGTTTAAGATGATCCGACCGAAAATTTCACGGTTCAAAGACATCAAACTCTCATTTGGTTAAAACTGCAAATCAAAGTCGTTTTCAAGTCCGAACAGTAATCAGACCGACCGGTCCACCTATTACAGTCTGGTTCAAACACACTCCTTTGTTTCTCCAAGTTATTCAAATAAGGATCAAGAAACTTGAGAGAAGATTAATCAAATTCTTTGAATCTTATAAACAAAATGACTTCATATCCTCACAATTATGTGAGAGTAGTGGATGAGAAATTAATATATTCCAAATCATAACAAAATTGAAGGAAGACAATGGTAATTACTGGACTAAGAGAAATAAGAGTCTCAAGTTCATCACAGTCAACTTTAACATGAGATAAATCACGTGGATATAGATATTTAAAGTCACTAAAATTTGGAGGAAGTAATAGTTGAAGATAGTTGAGCATGGAGTGAGTCAATGTCCGAAGAGAGAACAAATTAGATGGCACTTCATAAATCCCTTCTTAGATGTTAAGAAGTTAAGGTGAAAAGGATAAATTTGTATTTGAATCCTAATCCATCCATGGCTCTATTTTAATGGAAGATAGATGAATATCCAATCTATTTGACTTTTTTAATTAAAACTAAAATCTATTTGAAGAAAACCATTCTTTTTAAAATCCTTATTTCAATCACTTCTGCTGAGTTTATTCTCTATTCCTCCAATGGAGTAGACATTGTGTTTATTAAAACTACGACTTAAATCCTTGTGACAGAAAAAAGTACTATTCTTTTATCTAGACTAATATAATGTAGATCTGCAACAAATTGATTTCATAGTGATTATGATGCACAAAGTCAAATTGATTTGAGGGTAATTTGATGATTCTTCAGTTTATTCAACTTTAAATTTTTTTAATAATATTCTACAAGCATGATATAGTTAAAGTTCTATGTGTAAAGTTTAAATATATTTATATACATTATATATTTAAGGATAAACTTTTAATATTAATCACATAGATATGTCTTATACTTGGTCTCAATTTTATACAAAATCAAAGTGAGAGTTGAGATATATAATGAAATTGGAAAAACAAAAACATTATTTATGTATCTATGTGGATATATTCATGGATATGCATTAGATAAAATGGATGGATTCAAATCCATCCATTACTAAAGTTATTCATTGGATTATATCTATTTAAATCTATTAGCTTTAATAGATGGATTTAACATTCTTGGATTTGGATGATTTGTGGATTATGAATAATTTTGACACCTCTAAAATATAATATGTTGAACTCCACACAATGACAAAAACTTAAGCAAATTATTGATAAATTTGATTCTGAATAAATTAACCATAGGAACATGTAGAGTCACATTGTATATTGGACCATCATGTAACATTAGAATTCCTGACATAATACCAAAAATTGCAGTCTCTCCATATCCAAGAGATTTGCACATTCTAAAAACATCTTCCAAGTCAAGTCTTGGAACCAAAATCCACATATACCTCCATTTCTTTGACAGAACACTAGTGCTAACTACATTTCTGGTGGGTAATAAATACATTATATTTTTAATGATGATTTCATTTGGTAAGTCACTAATTAGATAAAGAGAAAAAGATGTATACACTGACAGTGTACAAGATTTATACACTGTCATTGTATCATCTACCATCAATATTTAATTATTGTTGACTTTTCAAAAAAAGTAATCCAAATGAAGGTGAATGATAGTGTGCATGTGTATAAATCTTTACAATGTCAGTGTCCAGATTTTACACTCTTCGATCAATGTCATCGTTATGAATTTATGATTAGCCTTGTAGATGTATGATAAGGATATAATTGTAATAGTATAGATAGTTACTAATAGAATTGTGGAGGGAAAGTTTGTTAGGAAAATGAGTTGTATAATAGAATTGTAGAGCAAGTTACTTAGGGGAACATGTACAATTTCATTCACAATATACTCTTCTTGTAATTCTTGCATAATTCAATAAGAAAGTTCAAATTCTATTCTTTTTTTCATTAGAATCTCTACCATTATTCTTGAATCCTTCGAATTCATCCTTGAATTCCTAGTTTTCATAAACATTCATATCAATTGGTATCTTGAGCTTCTTCTTTTCTAGGAAGAGAAATGATAGAACCTACACAAAGAACGTTGAAGGAAGTAGAAGAGCGTCTGGAACATCGAATGGTGGAAAATTTTGAGAAACGCATGGTGAAGTTTGCGGGTGAAATTCAAAAGACATTAGCATAATCATTGAGGAATACAATGAAGGATCTTATTAAGAGGAACAAACAAGATTCAGAAAGATCACCCAAGTATATAAGCTTTAATTCTAATGAACAAGAATGCGCACAAGGTGTTTGATGCTTTTGTTTCAGGTGATAAAAATCTCAATTCCTCACACTTTGCTTCTGAAAGTGCAATGTCTAGAGTTGATTTTCCTAGGTTCAGTGGGAAAAATGTTAAGTCTTGGATAAATCAATGTGAAACCTATTTTTTGCATAATGGAACACCCGAAGAGTTTAAAGTAGAATTAGCCAATGTCCATTTTGAAGGAAAAACATTACAATGACCTGCTATTGTTAAATCTAATTGGAATAGTTCTTGGCTTAAATGGGATGAATATGTGAAATTTCTCGTCGAACAATATAGAAAGGTGAATGATGATCCTATTGTGTAACTAATGAATTTGAGACAGAAATGATCAGTGATCGAATATCATGAAGATTTCAATGTAATCATCACAATATTAGATTTGCCAGAAGAATATACACGTAGTTACTTCCTTGATGGATTAAGGCAAGATATACAATTGTTGGTTGGGGTATTTCAACCACAAACTATGATGAAAGCCTTTGCACTAGCCAAACTTTATGAAGTAGTCAATACTCAAAGTTGTAGTATTGTTCTTCCTAACAAGGTTTCTAAGTTATAACCAATAATAAACCCATTTTGACTACGAAACCAATAGTAGGCCCTGAGAATTATATTGAGTTAGGTAAGGGTAATGCTAAGCCTAGTCTTACACTTGCTTACATGAATGAAGGAAGAATTGAGGGATTACACTTCCACCATATTGAATTAGAAAATGACAAACCAAAAAAGGCAATTGAAGAAATGGTAGACTTTAAGGAATATAAAGAGTCATACACTTTAGCTAACAATCTCACTAGTGCTGCAAGTGTTAGAACCATGACAACGATTGAGAACAACATGAGAAAATCACTACCTTTATTCATTGAAAGTGGGAACAATCACAAATGTTTGGGTGTACAAGTTGCCAAGAAACTAGGGCACTTGTTTCTGACTGTGGCTGATGGAAACAAACTCCAAATGCCATCTAGTGTTAAGAATTGCAAGTTGAACCTAAATTATACTACTTTCCGTTCCGACATAATGGTGATGGTTTTGGGATGTTGGACACACAATTAAGAACAGATTGGCTAATAATATTGGATATTACTACTTAGAATCTTAGCAAATTGAAGATAGAACGCTTTGTGGTTGGAAAAATACATATATTAAGGTGTGCATCCTATGAAACTAAGATTGAGTTGATTGGAAGCAATTCAATTGGACGGGCCGTCACAAGTGTTTTGGTTCAAAGGAAGCATCAATTTCCAAAAGATACTACATGAGAGATTCATTTTGATCTTTGCGATCAGTTTCCTCAATTCAATTCTTGAGGGCAAAAAATTTTCTATGGGATGGGCAATGATAAGGACATAATTGTAATAGTGTACTTAGTTACTAATAGAATTGTGGAGAGAAAGTTAGTTAGGAAAATGAGTTGTACAATTTCATTCACAATATACTCTTCTTCTTGTAATTCTTGCATAATTCAATAAGAAAGTTCAGATTCTATTCTTATTTTCATTAGAATCTACCCTTATTCTTAAATCCTTCGAATTCAATTCCTAGTTTTCACAAACATTCATATCAATGTAACAATTCATAAATGAGTAAATAAATAAAAGAAAGCATGTGATGTTTGACATAGGATGAGGTGCATTTTTTTAGATAGAAAATTAGCTAAAAGGGTCTAATTTTACTAAAATTAAATCATGTTGAAAGGGGTTAAAAGTGCCAAATTTGTTGAATCCCAAATGTAAATCGTCGTTGGTGTATGGCTCTCTTCCTATTCCGCCGCATATTGAAAATTGCAAATGTAAATCAGAGAATGATGGCAGTGATGAGTGAAACGATCATAAATCCAAGTGTCATCATCATCAAGTGATTGCAACTCAACTAGACCAAATATCATATCAATACCAATAAATAATTGGTCTAGTGTAAGGTCTGCTCAATTCTCAAAAAGACCAAAAAAGATTTGATTTCTCTAATGTATTTCTTGGTAATACACTCACACATTTCAAAATAATTAGTTACTTAGTTTTAAAAAAAAATACTATTGTTATTTCAAGACTTTATTGATAAGTGGGAATACTATTTGCTAATTATATATTTAAGTTCTAAGGAGATTCTTCCATTGAACCTATGACAAATGTTGAAAGAATAGAAATTAATCATATACTCGTCTTTAATGAGTGTCCTAGAATATAATGATATATTTCAAGTTATTCAAACAACTTTGAAATTGACTCAGTCATGTTCATGAATTTTAGAAAAAAATCAGAAATTGTCTAATGACATTTTAGAAATATAAAATGTGTTAATTAGTTTAAATAGTAGAAACATTTCATAAAAATTTAAACAGTGTTATACTAGAGAATCAAATCAACATTATTTACATGTTGAAAAGTAGTACTTTTATGGAGGGCTTGCCGAGAGAAATTGTTTTCAAATTGGGGTTTTGTGGCATCAAATTCAAAACCATAATTGAGTTTACAAAGAAAATTGGTTGTCTAGCCATATGCAGATAACCATCGATATATGATTTTACATCCGACTCTTTTTTACAGCATAGATACTTGTGGTAGGAATTCTTAAACAACACTTGCTAATTACTTGTGCACACACAATTGCTATGAAAATGTTAAATATGCACACATTCTGAAAGTTTAACTTACAGAAATAACTAATCTTGCAATCAAATTTCTTAAAATGACAATACTGCTATTTCTCTTTAGTAGTGAAATCTGGTTCAGATGGCTTCCGAGGCAGCAAGGGTAGTACTTTGCGTGTATGTGGCATTTTATTGCGCTTGCTTCTTCGCAAGGATCGTAACAGATTGGATGAAAACCTTGATGCATATATGACAGCACCAATGCTTGGTGATGACCCATCTGCATTTGCAAAAGCGCGCAGCCTGTCTTCGGCTGCACGTAGTGACCTCTTAGCCTTCTTTTTCAAGTATCGACGCCAAGTTGCTTGTATGAAACATGCTGCCCATGTCCTCCATTGCAGGGAATAGAACCTGAAGAAACAACTTGTTGAATGAGATTATGAATGATGAATCTTACTGTGTAACACTATCCAAAAAATGTAATGATATATTTTTACAGAGAAAAGGAAATGAAATATATATCAAGTCTTGCCTGAAAGTGTGTTGAAGCTGTTTGCTGTTTATAAGGCGCCGAAATTGGGAAGCAACAAGATTCAAGTCTTCAGCCGTGAGAGCAAAGGCTTCAACTTCTGATATAGTCTGCACAGTTCTAGTTGAAATGGGTAGATTTGGTGAAGTGTTGGGATCTAAGGCCCATGTTAGAAGCTCTTCTCCACAGAAATCACCAGCCTTGAGCACAAAGGAGTTGAAAAAACCAGTTCTTCCACCATTTGTTGTCGCAGTAGCAAGAATTCCGCGCATAATGAAGAGCATTTCATCAACTGGATCTCCTTCCCGAATAATGTCACTTTTCTCTGTGTAAAGGACTGGCCTCAGTCTATCACACATTGCATCCAACAACTGTTTATTCATGTTCTCAAACATTGGCACCTAGAGCAATAAGAATGTAACATGTTCACTATATATGTATAAGTATATTAGGAATAAGAAAAAAGAAGAACTAGTTGAGGATATGATTATGGATTACACTCACTTTTTTCAATAAATCTAAGCAAAGATGACGCTTAATGTCCCTTCTCAAATCTTTCGGGAGATTTCGAATTAATGTCTCCTCCTCGACGCCTCTATTTTTTTGCCATTTGTATTGATCATACCGTCTAACTCTTTCCTTCAAGTAGTCAGGTAGCATCCGGTGGGACATCCAGTGTTCTGCATCCCTCCTTTTGATTCTCATCTCTTCAACTCTAACTGTTGTAGATTGTAGATATTTCTGTAACAATATTCAACAAAACCCATGAATTTGTCAAATGAGAAGCTGGTTTCAACTTGGAATGTGCATTAATGTAAGACTCTTATCAAGTTTGTGATCACATTTCATAAAACCATAGTCCTGAATAGTAATTACCTGCATGTTTCCAATAAGTGATGTGAATAAAACCAATACAGAGATGGAAATGAAGATAGCGAAGGTTATCTCCCCAGAATAAGTACTTGTTTGGAGGTTTTGTCCAACAGAACTACAAAAGAGAGCAATAATTGTGACTTTTGGAATGTTTTTAGTCCTGATTTCCTAATAAAGTTTACTTAGTTTTCCTTTTTAAGATGTTACAAACATTAATAAATGAATAAATCCAGAGACATTAAGACAATATAAAAGTTCCTAAGTACATGAAATGTTGATCTTGCATGTTGAATCAGGAAGAAAGATTATTCACCAACCTTACACTTCGCAAACCCCACCAAAAGGAGTAGTAGATCTTATCAGTAAAATCTGTATCTGAGTTTACCAAACCAGGCTTTAGAGCTTCCATAAATATTCCGAAATTGAAAAATGTTGGATCTGTGGTGTCATCGGGATCTTTGTGAGGACAAGAAATAGGTCTATTAAGAAGTGATAAAACAGTTGGGTTGTCTTTTACTCCACAGCTTATGAAGGAATCATGAGAGAATGTAGTGTTCTTCAATTGTCTGTGCCAGCATCGAACCTCTGATTCAACTGAAAACATATACCAGAAAGATCCAACCACCTGCTATGTCGCATGTATTTGGTGATCATAAAACAATAATGTTTCGCTATGTCTATAATACGACAACTACAAGGTTTATAACAAAGTGTATCAGTACTCTATGCTATAAACCTGAAAGTTGTTGCGGAAAGACATACAAGTAATATGGTTCAAAAACTTAGCATGATAACTAGAAACATAGATGAAGGGGTTTGATTCATTGAATAAGTAATAAAATCAGCTTACATGACTTGCTAGTATATAGAGAAAAAGATTAAAAGCAGCTCCAGCCCATGCTGTCTCAGTCAATATGCCACTAGTCCTTGTTACTTCTTTGTATAAAGGATAGATCCTCAGAGATCTTGGTACATACTGAGCTATTATGATATACTTCAACATCATTTTTGCCATATGTGGAGCTGAGTATTGTGGTATTGCAATGGCAGCTAAAATGGCCATCTAAGGAACACATTAAAAATGTTGATATTAGATAATGTCTGATGTGAAAAATAATAATATTATGATGTAGGTGTCTTCATTCTGATAACATGGTACTTCTTCATAAGGAATTATATACTTAGAGGCAATAACCATTAATGGTTGTTTAGACTAATAGAAACTATATGACTAATCATAAAATAAAAAGAGAGAGCAGTGCTTGTTGTATTTGCTCTACGAAAAGAAGTGAATGCATGGGAAATCGTGGGTGGAAAAGCAAAAAAAAAATGTGGGAAGACAGAAAACCACATAACCTCAAAACTATTTCAAGCAGAATAAGAAAAATTATGTGCTAAATAATGTTTTTCCATTAAACAAAAAGAGGGGATACCTGTGGAAGTGGAATAATGGACAGAATATCAATGATGAAATATGAACTTAAGTATTTCTTTGCTATAGCCACAGGATCATCAACCAATTCACCTCTTCCAAATACACGAGAAGAAGGGGCAATAAAGCCGGTTCGAAACTTAAAAATGATGCGAAGAACGTAGAAAATATCAAAGAATGTGCGAAGAACACAAGCAATAATCTTCAGCAGTTTTCCACTCAAATCAAGGCATTTTCTCTGTTCATTTATCACTGGGATGTAAAGGAACAATGGATCCACAGATATGGCCAAGAAACATGTGATTACAAATATTTTGTTCCATTTCTGTAGTAATGACCCTTGTGGATCAAGAACTTTCCTCCTAGAAGCCATGCTTTTGTTAGCTCCATCAGTAACAGGATTTAATTTAACTTCTCCTTTATGAAATTCGTTACTATCAGGGTCATTCTGCTCTGTAGATAAAGATGATTCTGATCTCCAATCCTTAAACCTGTATAGAAATATAAACTAAGTAGGTAGCTTGAAGTACAAGATTCATTTACATGTTAGCATAACAAGTGATTGATACATAGTTACTTATGTTTGGAATCACTATTTGCACCATATGAATCAAATTGGAAAATGAAACAAAGCAGACATTGAAATCTCTATATTGCCTAACAAAAATCATAAGATCAAGTCTCCTAGGCCAAAAGGAAATGAATAACCATGCAGAAACTAAAGGACAGTATATTCTAATGGTTGATTTTACTGATAATTGAAGTGTGAATATATATATATATATATATATATATATATATATAGCTTTACAATCAATATGGAATAAGATGCAAAATGTACAAAAAAATAAAATAAATAAAACATCAGAAATATGTAGCAAATCAAACAAACCTCACAAACTTTTGTCCCTTTTCCATCATGATCAAGCTACTTCAGCATCCAGTGAGAATATTTATGCTGTAGAGGAGAAACAAGTTACTGAAACAAAAGAAGATTCAAGCCTGCAAAATCCAACTTCAAATTACAATTATCCTTTTCTTAAAAAATTCTAAAATATCACACATCTAACAGCAAAACAAAAAGGCTCAAAATATCTCCCCAAGCCTCAAAATTCAGTACATGCTATTAGTCTATTAAAGAACTCTAATATAAGTTAAAGGTAGGAAATATATAATAATAATAATCTGAATCAAGAAGTCATTAACCACTTTAATATTTATTCAAATTATCTAGTCAAACTAAGTCAACTTCCTTACTCTTTAGTGACTCAAGGGTAAGAGTGGAACTACTGATTAGCATAGAATGTGTCAGATTAAGATTGAATGATATGATGAACGAGTAATTAACAGACACAGGCCTATAAAGAAGAAAGTTGAGAGAAAAATATAGGAACCAAAACATTTAACTTGGAAGCTCTCTCATCTTTGAAAGTTGAAGATAATAGAAATACCATAAGCTAAACTCTGAAAGTTCTAAAGAAACAAGGTTTTGTGTTTATTTTCTAAGAAAGTATGAAAGATACATGGAAGGAAAAGGTGACGCCAAACTTAACCGTGTCAAGGTTTCTCGATAAGAATAAAGTCCATTCTCTGTGATACCAAAGGAACACAAAACTCATGAGAGCAAAAATGTTACTTTACATGCAATGTTATAGGAAGCTTGAGAGAGAGGTTTTCTACCCAAAGTAAAAGTAGCCTTAGCTTCAGAGAAATATTTTCATGGTCATGGACGAAGAAAAACAGAAATAGAGAAATGATGCATTAAGAATCAAAGTACCCTGACAAGTAAATCCTTGTTGATGGCAAACAGAAGATATATGTATCTATGTATAAATGTTGGGTTTATGAGTGTAAAGAAGTCTCAGTAATGTATAATTTTGTGGGTCCCTTGTAAGCTTGCCTTAAAGGATAGTTATAAATATCGTATTATATAAATAAGTTCAATAAGTAAATAGTGAAGTGGTGTATATATTAGAAATATAATACTAAAAAATATTGGTTAAAACTATATCATACTGTATCGGTTAAAATTGGTTTTGTAGATGAACTAATTTCATATTTTTCAACAAAAAAATACTATAAATTAATTATATTTGGTTGTGTAATTTTATTAATACCTATATATTTTGACGTCTTACAAATATATATTTACGATCATTCTCGGATAAGATGCAATTACAATAAGAGAGTATAGTATACTGAAATAATTGTCCCTATACAATTTAAGTATTATTTAACAGAAAGCATTAGTAATGTTATGATTGGAAAATCTCATTTTGTTGTACTTGTATGTACCCGTATTCTTTCTAAAGTTGAGCATGTTACTGGCATAGACATTGGACAGCACCATGATTTGTGTTCCATCTACACAAATTAGGTTACCAACACCTCAATGCAAATAAAGGATTTCCCTCCCATTTTTTCCTTACCTCCGGTGTATGAATGAGAAAAACACAACATCTAATTTGTTTTTTGAAGTCAATTAAAATTTGATTGCCTTTTTTGTATCATAAGAATATTGGGATGCTTGAAGAATATTAGCATATTCTCACATTATAGTATCAGAATGAATGACAATACCCAAGACATACAATATATTGAATTAAGTAAGTTCAGTGTTATAATCAGAAATATCTCACATCTTATATATTTTGTGTTCTTAATATTAGATTGACATAACTAATATATGGATTATGTAAACTCTAATTTGTAATTGATTAAAATCTGTAATCAGAATCTCTAACAATATACTTTTTTTGTACTATGAAGATATTCATTCATTTATAGCTAAAGAGTTAATCTCTTTTGGAGTGTGTGATTACTCTCCTAACAAGTATCGTTTTCATGAATTAAGTCATTTACCTTTTAATCATCTTGGAGATCTAACAAAACCTTACACTACTAAACCAACACTTGATAATTTCTAATAATATACTAATAGTCACTCAAAACTCCCTTAGACTCACATATGCACAAATGACTAATGTCGTTAACAAATGGCTAACCAACACTGCACATGTACCAACCAGAAAGAATTAAGAGAAAAAAAGATGAGAGATTCAAATCTATAAACATTATTCAATTCCATTTCCTTCCATTTTGGAGTAAGATAGATTCTATTCTTTATGTATAAGACATTATCCCTTTCTAATCAACCAAAATATCAGTATAGTAGAGCTTGACCGAGCGATTATGAAGTGCAGCAAAGTAAGAAGCAATAGTTAAGTGCTATTTATCTTTCAAGCAATGGCCCATCGGAAAAGTTGAGAAGCACCACTTCCGTTTTGCTAGGTGTTTCCATGCACTACTTTTAACATCAAGCTGACTCATCATCAATCATATTCTTGTCTTGTAGTTTATTTTTATGTGTGGTCTATTTTTCATAAGGGTTACTACTTTTATGGGACAAGATATATTTGCATATCATGCAACGTTAATATGGAATATGAATGGCAAGAAACAAAGAAAAAAAATACTTCTTCATTTCGTAAATATGAGTTATCTTCTCTTCTTTCCAAGGACCGAAATGGTCACTCCTATTTAAGGATGTAATCTTTCCTCTTTTTTTATGTCTTTCCTCTCTTTTTTATGTCTTCAGTTGTATCAAAACAAATATAAGTAATACAATATAGGATGGGGGACTTAAGAAGTATAGTCAAATATATAGAGAAATGATAATCAATCATCAACCATCTATATAATTGTGAGGCATAACCAAAGTAATTTGAAACATATTCTTTTTATTTGAACAATTCTGATAGAATTCTCCATTATCTGAAATGAAGACCAAGACATGTGTAACTTTTTTAAAATGAAACTCTATATTTATTGATTTCTCTCCAAGGTAAGAAGACGTGAGTTTTTTAAACTCAAAATTTAAATTTTTGATTTATTATCCTTAATAACAATATACTAAGTTAAAATGTGGTCAATTGAAAATTTCGAAAATATTATGTTACTTGATGTCAAATTACTTTGGTATTAGGTCGGTAGGGCCCTTAAAAAACATATAAATACTTTTTACAAACATGATTTTTCAAAGAAATCACTAAAGTTGATGAAGGTTGAGGTGTTCAACGTAACAATGGACAAGAAAACGAAAAGACAGAAAAAAGAAAGAAGGAAAAGGAGAGGTCGCTAATCGCTCTGCATTACGCATCCCATTTGAATCCGGGCACGTATTGTTTCTTACATGTGTTAACCACTTAGCTGACTCGTTATATCATTTATTATTCATTTGTATTATTATGATTAAATTAAATATGAATAATAAATTATATAATAATAATAATGTAAAAAACTCTTATGGTATCAATAAATATATTTTTTATCTAAAAAGTAACATATCTTATAAACAAACAAAACAAAGTATGATTTTTCTTTTTTCTTTTTTATAATCCCTTTAATCCAAAGAGACACATAAAGATAGACAGAAAAGCAGCAAAGATCAACATTAGAGCAGGCACAATCGATAATACAATTTTTATTTTTATTTGCACTTATATATCATATTATAATTTATGTTTCCACGTAAATTAAAATTATCTAATATTTTTCCTATCAACATTATTTTTATTATTATTTGCGTCGAATAAAGAAAAATGAGTTGCATCAACATTGCAATGGTTACTCTATCTTCATTCAACTCATTAAATACCAGGAACTCTATGAAAATGATGAATCCATTGTCACTCTGGGTTATATGACATATACAATGGAAGGCAAATGTAACTAGGATGTTCAGATGTACAAGATCTGTCCTTGGACACAAGTCAAAAACAATTAAATGTTAGAATTACCTCTTCTATTCGAAAAAGTATGTTACTTTATGTGTCACTTTCTCTGGTTGGTCAGAAAAATATTTTATTATTAAATTTTAAACTAAAATATATATTTTCCAACCAATCAAAAAAATATCTGTGACACACTAGTTTGGTACACCAAATGTTACTTGCTATAAATGTATCATTGTATTGTCAATAAAACAAATGTGAATGTAAAAGGCATGTTTTGACTTGATAATAAATGGTATTTGTGAATTTGTGAACTACGAGTGATAAAAAAACATGCTTGTTAGTTGTTATGTTTATAGCAAAAGGGATATACCATTAGTATTGGACATTGCAATATGTAAGCCCAACGTGACTACTCAAGTAGTTAAGGACAGTCTCCATTCACAAAGGTCTTAGCCGGTGAGGTAAGGGAGTAGTAAAGATAATATAAACTTACCCCTTATGAAGTGACTTTCAAAGATTTGAACCACTAATCTCAAAATTATAAGGTCCTTACTATTTGCATAGAGACTAGCCTCTTAAGTGAATATTAATTCTTTATAAGATAACATTCCAAGAATTCCACAAAGAAAATAGAGCTTAGTGACTCAGTCCCAGAAAATTAACCCACACACCATGCTTTTATTTGATGAAGTTTTAAAGTTATAATTACTAACGTGTCAACCTGTACTCCGTGTCAGCTAATCTATATTCTTATTTTTTATATAAAATGTATCATTTTTATGTTATATAATTTAAGAAAGAAAAAATTTAAATATAAGAAATGTAATATATAAACTCAATAGAGAGTAAAAATTTAAGAATATAACTTGTGGTAATTGATATGATATACATAAAATTTATCAAATTCTCAATTTGTACATCTAATTAGAGAGTTGTTGAATGTTTTTTTGTGTTATTGTGTATTCTTCTTGGGTTGAGAAATAGAGAAGATAGAACTAAGAGAATATGTGGAAGATTAATGATATATTAATATAAAAAGTGAAAGCAATGAAATGAATATATGAAAGTGTATAGTAGTTATTAATGAGAAAGATTACAAAAGGATAAGTTTAGAATATAAAAATTATGTCATGATAGTAGATTAATAGTAAGTATTTTGGCTTTATTAATAGTATAGATATAAATTAATAGTATAGATATTAAATTAGAAATATGAAAGGCAAATTAGGGAAACATAAATTACTCAATGGGTAGTTATTTTATGTTTTCCCTTTATATATTAGTGTAGATTAATAGTATAGATATAGATTAATAATATAAATATGAAATTAGAAATATGAAAGAGCAAATTAGAGAAACATAAATTACTCAGAATACTTATTTTACGTTTTCCCTTTTTATATATATATATATATAGATGTCTCCCTGCTATAACATGTCATTGAGCATCATTACAAGTCGAAGAAATATAATGTTGCTTTATTATGTGAACCTATGCAGTAGAAATCACATAAACCTTGGCATTGAAAAGGGTCCAAGCAATATATATCCCAAATGCATCAAATCAATTACATCCTCATAACATATCTCTTAAAAAAAACTAAAGATTACAACTATTGGCAACAATGGACATATTCTATCTTCATGCAAATGATATAGAACAGGTTGCCTACACTTAAGGTAACAGTAAGCATGTATGCCATGTAAACTAGGTGACATTTTATTAATCTTAATTTTCCTAACCTAACAATTCTAGTGTGAAACTCATAACTTGCCTTATCTTCACTTAAGATTTCTCATCATCTGATTGGGAGCATGGGGGCTCTGAATTAACAAAGAAGTCATCCACTGAAATAAAAACAGAGCTATCTTTGTTAAATCAGGCTTTGTAGCAGTGTATAATATTGATTATTTTATAGATTCATTAGATTGTAGATGTAAATGTTGGGTTACTACAATTTCATCAATAATATTAATATTTAGGACCTGTGAAAAAAATAATAATTTCTTCGCTTGTAGGGGTAAAGTTGTGTGTAATTTCATCATTAATATTAATATCTAGGTGGGAGCCTCGCACTTGTAGGTACTTACAGTACAAAGTGGTCATTGCAAGGACATAAATATGTGTGTGTAATTTCATATCCTGAAACCAAAAACATTACCTATATCATGTTGATCTGGAGATTCAAGTAAAATGTCTGAATCAGATGGCAAAAATGGTGAACCAGGATAATTTCCCAAAGCTCCTAGATCTGCAAGGAATTCAATAGTAAACTAAAAATACTTAACAGTCCTGCCAAAATAATTGATGTTTTATGATACTTAATGGGTCATGTGTCATAGTATTCATTTGAGTTCTTGAAACTTATTACTTCTTCCAGTTTCACGTTTTTCTTTTCAAAATGTGCAGATTACTTTGGGTGTATCAAGGATATAACAGAACTTTAACTACATGTTTAAAAGCGGATCAAAGTCATGTAAGACATTACCTCCCAAGTTTGGCAAATCTGCTGCTAGATCAGACAGGCTGAAATTCCACGGAATTTGATCTAGCGATCTGGAAATGCCGTTGCCGCCATCCGGTGCAAGCTGTAGTCCTACTGAACTTACCACATCAGATGCAAATGCTGCATCAAGAGCTGATACGTCTGCTCCCATTCCTGGTATTTCTGATGCAGTGAAGGGGAAATGGCCACTGTGTGCTACTGATGTCGGACTCACTGGCATATCTGACATGGATGACATTCCACTATTGGGTGGAATCATAGGAGCCATATCAGGAGCACTGTGGTCCATCACCATACTTCAACAATGACAAAAGAAGCTGCATTAGTGGATTCTATCAAGCAAATTACTGAAGAGAGAAAAGCATGTTTGGATTAGCTTATCATGTATTCAAAACAAGTTATAATCAAAAGTTTATTGAGAGAGATTTTGATCAAAGCTATTATTAAGCGATTATTTCACCGAAAATAATCCACTCCAAGCATATCTGAAGAAGGTCCTCTACATTCTAACAATTTAACTAACATTCAAGTTCATGACAGTCACAACAATCTGGGCATTAAATTAGTGAAATGGATAAACACATGAAGGGGCATAATTGTTTGCGCGAAATGTTATATCTTTTTTCTGGATATTTTGCGGCAAATCACAACATAAAGATCAAAATACCTACCAACATGACCATGAATCATTTTAACAAAATGTTAGAAACACATAATGAGTCGAACTACCAAACAGTTCACTGATGAAATCATATGAATAGCATAAAGAAAATATGTATAGTTAGACAAGTTCTCACTCATTCCCAGAATTCATCCGAATGGGATGAAAATTGCTAGGTGCAGGGACTCCATTAACCATGTGACCCATTGATATACCACAACCCATGGAGTCAATATGAGGCTGACCTGCTGCTGGCATGGGTTGCTGCTGTAACACTGGGTATCCCATAGGTAGGTTGTTGACTGCACCGCAAACAAATGGTGTTAAAGAATAATGGGGAAAGAGAAAAGGACATGCAAAGTGAACTTATGCACCTAAAATGTAAGCCATCTTCTAAGACTAAAAGCAAATGGCTTTCAGCAATTAAGAGAAAAAGTGCATGCAAAAGACTCAACATACTAGCAGCAGCAGGCAACCGCCAAAAAAATTACAAGCATTATTATGGAAATATAAATCCCCAAGAATCTGTCAAAATCAACACTCAATCAAGGAATTGAGGAACAAGAATCTGTGGCAAAACAATACCACAGAACATTATAACTAATACTGAGGTTTCCAACTCAATTCTACAACAACAGCCCAACCTTAACCCTGCTGGGTAGGGTTAGCTCCAACTCTTATATTTCTGAGTAAATAAAATTTCCAGCTGCATAATCATAAGAGAAATGTTGTAAAAGGATTAATGATTGGCCATACTGAACTTTAACTACTATTAAACGTGAGGGAGATTCGATTGGTGATCAATATGATATACCCTGCATTTAGCTTAATAAACACTAGTTGGGCTGTTCAATATAGGTCACTGATATTAGAAGTCATTCAAGTCTCTATTGTTTTAAAGAAGTCTTAAGAACCTTGAGTCCTCTTGTTATTTTATCTTTCTCTTAAAAGGGTAGAGCATATCAATTAAGACACTTTCCCTGAGCCATGGCCTGATCCTTGTTGTCTAGGAGCCTACGATGTGAACATACAGTGACAATGATAATCATAGATTGAGAATAACTTCTGCATACTTGCATACCATAACAAATGAAATCCAAGAGCCAACCCTCAAGTCTCAACTCACAATTTACTTTGTTTACACCCATACAACAAATTACTCACAGTTTACTTATTTAAAAAGGTTGAGATAATTCGAGTTTACACACAGAGGGCAATAGTTTACCAGGCATTGGATGGATTCCATTCTGTATAGGAGCCAATTGAACCTTAGTGGGCACGGGATACTTCATCAAATGATATTGATGCTCAAGCAAATGATTGAACAAAAGTATTTGTTTTTTCAATTTTAGCCTGATATAGTAGGCCCTGAAGAAATCATCATTCTCTTCTTCCAGCTTCTGCCATACTAAATCAACAAAAAGCATCACATGAGGATACCCACTTTAAAAAATATGTATATATAAAATGCAGGTAATGCAGTTTTTTAATAGCAATATGCCTCAATTTATCAAATTATTTTGATTTTTATATAATCAACTCAGGGTCAGATAATCACTTTATTTAAATAGAACATGAATATAATTCATAAGCGTACAAAATATTTCTACGAATAAAGTATACAATAGACTACTATTATTAGAGTGCAAGTGCAATATATAAATGGGATAACAAATGCCTCAAGATACATACCCAGAGTTGCAAATCCAGGATCTATCTTTGCCCGAGTCAGTAGTGTTTTAACCACTTCGTCTTTGTTCATATATAATTGTAGGCACCTTTCGATTAAATTCTGGACCTACACAAGTTGTTTGAATATTTAATAAAAAACAGATAAAGTAGTTCAGATTAGCTTCTGCATATTACACCCTGTGAAAACTCAATCCACAAGATACATAACAAAGCAAGGAAAATCAGAAAAGTACAGGAAACTGGTCAAACTTTAAGCACACAATAGATATTCTTACAAGTTCAATATCCTGCCGTGAAACCTTTTTGCTATCGTTGCTTGAGGCAGATGCAGAACCTGAGTCTGCCACAGGAGCATCAGTTGTGTGATTGTTTGGTTGTTCAGATTTGGGCTCATTAGAAGCTTGAGTTGATGACTGTAATTCTTCTGTGTTCTGAAAATGCATAAAGGGTTTTTTTAGTTTAGTTATAACATACACAATCAGCATTAAGTATTGTGAGGCAGATGTAGAAGACCAGGGAGATTGCATCACATTAAGAGTAGAAATAATCTTTAATATAGTATAAGCAAAATCGAAGCTCGCTAATCTTTTAGAGCATTATATATGTCCAATAGTAGCTTTCTTAACAAAGTCTTTCATTAAATTAGACAAATTGAACTAGCACAGAAATGGTGAATTTTGCCTCACATTAACCTCCATCAAAGTCTCGCTAAGAGAATTACATCACCACTTTTAATACAAAAGTAGACCTTCAGGCCAAACTTATCTCTTTTGCTTCCAACTTGGTGACAATTGGATTAAGATTTCAGAGTGCTTCCATAACCAAAATTATTCGTTACTCATTGCTGGCCATGCCAGTTTCAGATAACAAACCTCTATTTCTTCAAAACACTAACCATCATCTACAAGTATTACTGTCAGATTCACTATGCTTACTAAGCACTCTCTTTCTTTCTCATCATCACATCAATCCCATGTTGATCCACAAGTACACATCACATCATGGCTGTCCCCCAAACAACAAAAATAACAACTTATACATGCAAAAGAAAATCATTCTACCTCCATTCTAATCACATGATGGCCACTCATAACTAAAAATACCATTATACATGACGAAAGTCACATATAAACTCTACTAACAATGGGTGGAAAACATAAGAACATGCACTTAGCAGTTAATTGTAGAACTACTACTAATAAATTTATTTTAAACATGAAGTTGTTAATTGGAAACTTCACAACTCTTCAATTTTACAGATAGGTGAACAAACATAACAGATCCAAGTTATGTCTTCATTTTTTATGGTAGAACTTCATTTATCCAAGAAAAATATATGCTTTATTAGTTGAAATAAGGAGTGTCCTAAAGGTAAATTTGTCCTCTTGCCAGACATGCATACAATAAGTTGTTGGTCATAATCATTTTTAAAGGGGACAACATGTGCATTCATATGATTAATATTGTCAACTAATATGATTATACCCACATGTGACATACAGTAGATCCAGAAAATCAACGAGACATGAAAACTATTTTGGATTCTGCAAACTAAGTACCAAAAGAAAAAAAGAAAAATGGTGCAAGAACCTGCAAGTTCTTCATTTCAGCTGAAAAAAACTGACCGCATGTCTTTCGAGAACTTAAATAGTAACTAACTGCCTTTGCACTCAAGATAGTTTTGCATACCCTCAAATTGAATTAGCTTTCATCTGAAATAAGAAGAATAATGACAGAATTGTAAACCATACAGCTTCAATAAGTATATCGTTGTTAGAGTCAACAAAACCATCTATCAAGAAATTCAAATCCATCTCAAAAAAACACTGAAACAACAGTACAAAATAGTAGCATCCTCTAATTAAGAGAGATAGTCACATGGTAAACAAAAATGTGGTAGCATATGTTGTTACAGAAAAGGGAAAAAAACCAAAAAAGCAAAAGGTCCATTTATTATATATCCGAAAGTTTAACAGAAAGGAAATAAGACAATTACATTTGCATTTATTACTAAAGTTAAGTAGACATATGCTGAATAGCATAGTAAGTTTGAGGTGCAAAAAAAACATCATATCTTCATTTTTGTTTGTGAACTTAGCAAGTCCAACATTCATTTTGAAAGAATAATCATATGCTCTACCATGGTTCATTGGTTCTGAGTTCTGACATGGTCTAAAATTTTCTTCAACATGGAAAAAAAGTTGGTTCTGATTCTCACACAATAATAAGCAGTTGGAATCAAAATCTCAATTTTAGCAACCATGAAAGAGGAAAAACTGCAAGCTCCAGCAATAGAAAGGTGGCAATGGATGAAACAATGTCTTTAACCAATGAATTCAAATGGTAGAACATAAAAAAAAACTTTCTTTTTGAAACTCAAATAAAAAATGGGAAGTGAATAAACAATTCCTTAATAAAGCAGATCTCAATTGTTAAGAAGGAGCTGAGAAGTGAAGTTATTGAGCAAATAGTAACACTAAAATGGAGCAAACTTTTTGAACTAGAAAACAATATACAACTCCAATGCTTCGACCCAAAATCCATAAGTCCATAAGTAGAAGAATAAAAAAAGGAAATGAAGATCTACCAAATATATTACCTCACACCAAGTTCCTGAATCTAAAAGAGAAAAAATGATTATATCGACGAATTAAGAAAACCCCAACAACTAGTTGAAGTAAATTAGCTTGGAGATAGAGACATCAACAGAGAGAAAGAGGAAAGAATGAAAATTTGAGAAAAAAACTGATGAAAAATGAAGTTTGTAAATTGAAGTGTGAAGTTGAAAGAAAAGAAATTGTTCATGGAAGTGAATGAATGAGGTTTAAGGAAATACATTTTGAAATAAATGGAAAATGAAGGATACTGTATGGAATTAAAATTAAAAAGAGAGAGGGTGAAGAATATGAAAGGAAATTATTAAAAGATATCTTAACCAGTTGGGACACTGACTCTTCTCCTAGTCATGTTGATTTGTACTTTTCTTCTAAAAAAAATCGAAAAATATTATTTGATGAAATGAAATATGTTTACCACAAGAAATTGAGAAATTTGTAAGAGCAAATATGCAAACAACATTTTTATTTGGTAGCATATATTATTTTGTAATTTATTACAATTTTTTATAAAATAAAAATAGTTTCTCCTTTTCTTTTTCACATTCCCTTCCTATTAGTTAAGAACATCAAAAAAAATAAGAAAAAAGTCAGAAAATAAGAATGATACAGTGAAGAATAAAGTAAGAATGTTCTTATTTCATTAAAAATAATGTTACAAACAACTATTTGATTACTCTAATAACTTATTTTTCGGCTTAATTTATATGGTGGTTGTTTAGGAGTTGGATTTTATAGTTGTGTGTTTCCGGTGGCCGCCAATTATGGATGTCTATAGATTCTCTTGTTTAGGTAGGTTTACTAGTTTAAGACATAATTATCATAAGAATTGTTGAGTATGGCTCCTCTCCATTATTGGAGAGGGTAGTGTATACCTGAGATTGTAACACATGGCAGAAATAATGTTTTAATGATCTAGATTTTTGTTTTTTTCTAAATTAAATATTTTTAGAAAAGTAACCTCTCTCACATTCCCACTATTGGAGAGTTCAGTACTGGAGATGAATCTATTTCAAAATTGTTGCACAACTTTCAAGTTTTTAATGAATAGTTAGTATGGGTTGGGATCCTCTCCGGTACTGGAGAGTCCTAATGTGAGGCCCATATTTGTTTTATCATTTATAATGAGTTTTTGCTTAAAAATATTTTAAAATCTGAACCATCAATTTTTTTTAAAGTTCACGTGTCACAATCTTATGTGGTACTAGAGAGGATCTATTTTGGTCATCCACATCTCTTTGTTTCTTATAAACAAAAATGACTTCTGGTAGGGGATGTCCGGAAGTATTGGAATGTGATAATCTGGCTCATTTTGGTCATCCGCCGTATTGTAGGTCTGATCTTGACCGTACTTTTAGTGGTGCAGGCTGAATTTGTAGGCGGCATAGTAGTGCCCAGTTGGGGATGTATTAAATATAATGTCAGAGACAAACATGATGCTTATTGGGGAGTGACACAAGCCTCCAAGTTGTGCTTGCTCAACCTATGATTGGTCGGGGAGGATCCTATCCCAAGCGGGCGAGATAACCAGTTGACCGGGATGAAACAATTGCTCTTAGTCTATCAGCATACTCAGTAGCCGAGCACGCTGGTAGACTCTAGTTATCTGAATGACCTAGACGGTACAGATAAGCCGGATGAAACAATACTCATAAATATTACTTAGCCACTCCAATGAAGCAATATAGGAAGTAAACTATTATATACATCTCAACATATTTTTCCCCTCTTTAACCATCCAATTCATAAGAGTTGCATCATGCATGGAGAGGTGGAAACTTGCACGAAATTTATAAGGGCCTCATTTCCACTGACTTAATTATTTTTAAAGAGTTGTTTTGTTTTAGTGGAAAAGTGCATGCATTAAAAGGAGAGAATAAGATTGCCTATATATATACTTGCACCGTGCAGGGAAGAATTAAATAAAACAACTTCTTTGAATGAAAATGTAAAAATATTTTTAAATTAAATACTATTATATCCATATATCATATTCTTTTTATATGTGAATAATTATTAGACACTTAAATAGAAGGAAAAGATGAATGTAATTGTCAATCTTTGAAAGTTATTAGAAAATATTATTATTATAAGTGTGATATTGCTTTCATCGATTTCAAATTTATGGTGATTTTGGGGATGGGCAAATTTTTGTTTTGAATTAACCTAAAAAGGCTGCCAATAAATTTACACTAAATGAGACTTTCTAATTTACAATTTAGATTTTAAATACCAACTGTAAAATCAAATGATATTTTAAATATAGCATTGAAAGTAGTGTTGTGAGAACCGGACCGTACAAGACGGTTCAACCGGTTTGACCGTTGATCGAACTAAAAACGGCTTTAGTTTACCGTCTTAATCGAATGAGAGTTGGACCGCTTTAAATCGGGAAAATTACAGTTCGACCATGTTAAACCTATTTAAACCCGATTAACCCGGGAGGTAAACCAGACGGTTCACTTGAAAATTAAAAAAAAAATATTACTCTAATATTTTGTTTTACTCCAGTAAAAAAATGAAGAAATGTTACTTCAATATAGTTATACATGATTATTAATTGTATAAAAGTTTACATTTATATATAATTATATATTTATAGGTAAAAATTATTAATTATATATGAAATCACTCTGTCAGACCAAACGGTTTAACAATTTAAACCAATTAAACATAATACGAGACCTAGATGGTTTGACATCGGCTACGGTTTCACAACATTAATTGAAAGTGAATGTGATTTTGATTATAGTTGTCATACTTGTTTTTCCAAATTTATGGCGTTTTCAAAAGTAAATGAGAATTTTAATTTGAGATTTTGTTTTTTTTTAAATCAACATTAAAAGTAATTAATTTATGATTTCAATTTTTTTGAGCAAAATTTTACATTGTATGATTTCTTTTTATGTATTGTTACAAATATTGAGTTGCTTTTATAACAATATAATGTTGAATGAAATTCATTTCGTATAAGTCGGGTGAAAGTGAAAGACATATTAATTACTTATTAATTTATATTCTTTTAAATTTAGCAAAGATTTTTTACTGCCACAACAAGCAGTGGCGGATCTTACTTTAAAATTTATGAGGAACAATAATATTTAATTATAATCTATAATTAAAATTATTTGATTAACAATAAAACATAGATATACATGTATATATAATTGTTTCAACGTTTCAAAACAACATATTAATTCTAGAGTAAATACTCATTTTTGTCCCTAATGTTTTTCAAACTTACTAGTATGGAGACTATTTTGAGTTTTTCAATTTTCTAGAGACCAAACTAGTAAGTTCAAAAAACATGAGAGACTAAAATAAATATTTTCTCTTAATTCTAAATAACATCAATTAACAACTAAAGATATTTAAAAAAATATGCATTTATTTAAAGTGTCATTTTTCATACTTTTAAATACTTAAACTCATCGATAATTGAATGAGGTGTAAAAATTTCAATTATTTCATTTTTAATATAAATCACTATATTTTCAATAAAAAATTCATCTTGATTAATGATTGAATCAATATATATTATAACAAAAATTTGTAATATATCAACAATATCTAGTACTGCATCCCAATATGAAGTAATGATACTATAATATTATTTTATCAATTGAGAAAATAAGAATATTGCATAAAGAAAGTATTGGTAAAAAATACTTACAAACACTGTATGAATTCACGAGTTATGAGGAGAATCATGTAACAATTTTTTGATAATAAAAGCACATTTAAAAATGTACTCTCAAAGGTGCAATGTTGTTTTTTGTTGTTACTACAAGCCTACAATATTGTATGACTTTTTATTACAATATGGATGGAATAATGGAATTATTTGTCAGCCATATGTGTCATCCAAAATTGATAAATTATGTTTTAATTTAAACATTTACATGTAGAGTAAAATAAATATTTTAATAAATTATACAAGATAAATATATTAAAAAATTTACCAAAAAAATTCAAGGGGCAATTGCCCCCACCCCACCTGCCCCTCAAATGATCTACCCATGACAACAAGGGTATAAAAAAAGTCTTTTCAACTTGAAGAGTATGAAAAAATAGACTTTATAATTATGTAATTGGTGAAAGATACATAAATGAATAATTGTCTAATAATTTATATATAACGAAAAATGTTCAATAACATTAAATAATTCCAACTTATTTGATTAATTATATTTAAATTTTGTGATGATAATACTTACCATTTTAACTTTCAGAATATGATACGCACCATCTCTTGGTCTTATATTCATCAGTGGTTGGAAATGAATTTATATGACTTATGGCTCTCTGCTATAGGTTTTATGGGGGATTTGAGGTTAGTACAATATGCCAGAGTTACAGTTCAACAACTCGTATTTTTTATGTAGAATAACATTTTCGTGCGCTTTTTGTTTGACCGCAGTAACATATTGTCATGATTAACAACACTTCTAATACAATATTGTATTGAATATATATCACAATGCATCATACAAAAAATGTTGTCATATATTGCACAGATACAACCACACACCATACATAATACATAAACAACGCATTTTATAGGCATTACTAACAACGCTTTTTCTTGCGTTGTTATATTGCATATATATAACAGAGAATTAGTAGAAAAGTGATGTTATATTATTCATAAACATTCTCAGACAACACCTTAATACAACATCGCAACACCCAAATAGTGATGTTGTATTAAGAATATACAACAATGCAGTCTCTAAAGAGCAATGTTGCATTAATCCTTTACAACAACACATTCTAGGACTTCCCCTAGAATTGGCTATTGATTTGTATAAATTAATGTATGCATATATATTTATTAGCAGCACAAACATTCTCAACAGCACAAACATTTATACATTCTCAACAACACAGACACATTAATATAGACTAGAAGTTTGTTTTATTAACATCAATACAATACAAACTACAAACAATGAATATCATGACAATTATGTTTTAATAGAGTACATAATTAAAAATAAAAACTATGCAAATTACAAAGAAACAAAATTATACAAATTACAAACAATCAAAATTAAGCTACAATTATACAAAGACTACATGCATCTACTTTTTCATTTTCTTTAATTGTTTTTGGCTTGTAATACCATCCTTGTTTGGAGGAACATAATGATTCACCCAAAGCTCTTCTTCATGATCTTCTCTATATAAATCATCATTCGTAGTTGGTCCGCTCTCACGCGATTAATATGTCCCAAAAAAGATCATCTTCATCAATATCTTCATATTCTTGGTCATCAATATTATTGACGATAAATTTGTTAGTTAAAAGAACAATGAATCATTTCATATCAGCTGAGTCACTAGCATAGAATACTTGCTGAGCTTGTGATACTAGAATAAATGGTTCATATTTATATCCTTGCATATTAAGATCCACGTGCATGAACCCCAACTCATCAACTCGGATACTATTGTTGTTATCAATCCACATACAATAAAAACCGGCATCTGAAACATTGTGTAATCCAATTCTCATATTCGTTCTATCTTTTGTACTTGACATGTGTAAAGTTCGAGCAACAAGAGTCACACTACTATTTTACATTTTACTTTGATCATCTTGTCTTTTCGTATAAAATGTAAACCTATTAATTAGGTAACTAGTATAGGATAAGACATGAATACTTGGATCATGGACTAACCATTTCAATATTTCAGAAACCGAATGTGCATTTATAATCAACTCCTCATCAATGTGATATTTTAGTCACTTTATGAAACACCAATTATGCTCTTTGGTAATCCAATTTTCATTCTTACTTGGGTAAGATTTCCTTAGTATCTCCTTGTGTATTTCAACATATGTCTCAACCTTGTCGGCATATGTAAAATATATAAGTGCGCTTGCTCCAATTCGGTTCCTGTTATAATCAATATTTCATTCTCTGTAACACCTTCACCAAATGTTTTTTTTTGCATACCGAGACTTTGGAATGCCCATGAAATCACCATCGGTAAGGTATTCAATACAAAAATCAAGAGTTTCTTCAACAACATATTGATCGATAATACAATCCTCTGATCTTGATTTATTCTTCACATACCCTTTTAATGTCTTCATATAACATTCAAAGGGGTACATCCATCTCATATAGGAAGGGTCACATAGTTTTGTCTCTCGAACAAGATGAATACTTAGATGAACCATTATGTCAAAAAAGAAGGTGGGAAATACATTTCAAGCTCACACAAAGTTAAAATAATTTGTCTTTGCAATGAAAGTAATTTCTTCACTTTGCTGAAAATTGCCTTGAAGAAGAAGCATAACTTAATTATGGTTCCTTAAACTTTTTTAGGTAGAATTGACTGTACTCAATAGACAATAAATGTTCCATAAGTGCATGACAATCATGAGACTTAAGACTTTTTAACTTGAAGTCTTTCATTGATACGAGGTTTCGAATATTGGAAAAGTACCTCTCTGGAACTTTAACACCATGAAGAAATTTACAAAATTCCATTTTCTCTTTCCTCGACAAAGTATAAGCTGCTAGAAATAGAATTATATATTTTCTTTTCATTATCGGCCTCAATTCCTTTCTTATTCTCATACTAACCAAGTTTCACCTTGCATTCAAGCCAATATCGAGGAAATGTCTTACATATAATGAACTTCAATATGGAAATTTAAAGAAGATTGACATTTTCTTCCACCCATTTATGACAATTTATTTTGCAAAAGGTTTACCAAAGTTATTATTCAAACCCTTTAGCTTTTAAAATAATTGGTCTCCCGTCAACAGCAAATGAGTACGATCATGTTCATTGTTCTCATTAAATGTTTTTCTCCATCGTCGATAGTGATGATCTGAATGCAAAAATCTACAATGACCAAGGAAGACATTTTTCTTATAGTGTTCCAACCTCATTAAATGAGTATTGTCTTCACATACAAGACATGCAAAATGTCATTTTGTACTATATCCGGACATATTACTATAGGTAGGAAAATCACTGATTGTTTCGAACAACAAAGTCCTCAAGTTGAAGCTTTATTCCCTAGACGCATCATATACAATTATGCATGTCTCCCACATTTGCTTCAAGTCTTCAATTAATGGAGCCAAATATATGTCTTTGTCATTTTCTGATTGTTTAGGTATAGAAATTAACATAGATAACATCACATATTTGCGCTTCAAGCATAGAGAATGAGGTAGGTTGTATATCACCAACATCACTAGTTATATATTATGGGAACAACTTTACACTATGTTGGTTAATTCCATCTGTTGACAAGGCAAGGTGTAGATTTCTTGATTCTTGACCAAAACTAGGATAATAATGATCAATTTTTCTCCATTGAGGAGAATCTGCAGGATGTCGAAGTTTGCCACCTTTAATCATTTCTTCAATATGCCATGTCAAATTCTTTGCATCTTTGCTTTGATGGAAAAATATCATACAACATTTTTGGGAATTGAGTCTTCCTTCTTATATCGTGATGCGTTAAATTTAGGACAAAACTTTAATGAAACATACTCCTTAAAAAATAAGATGCAATCATTTTCACAAACATGTATCTTAGTGTAGTCCATGCCAATGGAGCATAACATTTGTTTTGTATCATAGATTCAAAAGGGAGCATATTATCTTCCGGCAACATATCCTTCAGAAGTGCAAGCAAGTCAGTGAAACTCTTATACAACCTTGACACTGCTACCAATCTTGTGAATTTAGTACAACCATCATATAATGGTTTCTCAGCATCACTTATCAACCGCTGTAACATCTCAGGACAATCCTGAAGATATTCTTCGACAACTTTTGTCATTTCCTCGAAACGATCGTCTTCATATGCATTTGTGTAGTTTTCTTTCATATGTATCTCATCATCACAATCCATTACGTCTTTCTTCTCACTATATTTTTTCCAACATATAACTTTGATCAATACCGTGACACACTAAATGAACTTTTAACTCATTTGGATTAATTTGGTTTGAGTAACAACATTGTAAGCAATGACATATAATTCTAATAGGGTTTTCAGCATTATCAATTGCAAAGCTAACAAATGATTTTAATCCTTCCTCATACCCATTCGTCAATCGATTGACACTCATCCATTTTTTATCCATTTTCTATTAACAAAAAATTATAATGAGCATAAATTCCTAAAGCTCGGAGTTAAGTTCACCAAGGAGAGCAAATACATTATTATATAATTAAAGTGAAAGAGGATAGAAAGGTCAACTCAATACAAGCTAAATGAGTAAAATCACTTTCACTCATTTATAAGGAAAATATTTATAACTCAATACAAGCTAAATATAATGTAATTAAAAAGGAAGATAATTATAAGAAAAACTCACTTTCAATTCGGTGTTGAATGCATGAATGATGATTATGAGTTAAACGAGTGAAGGATTTTCGAAATCGGTGTTCAATGATTTTCGTGTTGAATGGTTGAATGATTTTCGAAATTCGGTGTTGAATGATTTTCGAGGTCAATTTTGAGAATAAATGAGTTTGACTACTAAGTAAATAAGTGTTGGGATTGCTGAATTTATGAGAATGTGAGAACTTTTTAATTTCTTAGGTATGATAATATCTTCAACATCGTATAATGAAGATAGCGCTGTCAATTATACCTAATCAATAGCGCTGTCAATTATACCTAATCAATAGCGCCACCTATAAATATCATTGTTGAATAACTGCACATTTAAATATCATGTAGGTAAGTATTCCACAGTGTAACCTGAAGGAAACACTATGGAAGATATATTTATTTTTTAATAATTAATTTTTTAATGAAATTCAAATTAATAATGTTATTATGACATATGATTAGTAACAATTAATTAAATATATATAACAATTAATAATTGTAATAAATAACATTAAACGTGATATGAAATGTGAAATAGTTTTGTATAAAGGAAATAATGACAATTAATTAAAATCTAATAGTGTATCTTGTGTTTAATTGTTGATTATATCGACAACGTTTTTTTAAAAATGTGTTGTTGAATAGGTAAAAGAAAATAGTGTGAGAGGTAAGTATTCAACATCGATTTTTATGATTGTGTTGTTAAAGTCAATAGAATTAACAACATATTGATAAAAAAACACTATTGTATAGGTATAACAATAACGTATTTATAAAAAAACATTGTTGAACACCATTGTTCCTAATTCTACGCAGTTAAGTAGACAATATAAAATAACTTGAATGCATACAAAAACAAAATAGAACAACAAACTGAATGCATACAGAAACACCAAATCAAAACTATATGAACACAACTGAGTTTCAACTATATATTGAATATTAATTATATTATAATGTTACATAAACATATATTACATACACCAAAACATATACATTATATTGAACATTAATTGAATTCTCTAAGCTACAATTAATTTAGAGCATTAGTTGGTTATTGGTCATCTGTATATGATTTGCCAAAAACTTGATTTCATTAGTTGGTTATTGTTGAATGATCTCCTTTATGAATTTTAGCATGTAATAACCATAATTTACCTAGCTTGTTTGGCAATGAGTCTATCATTAAAATGAAGTGAACATATTAGTATAACCTTAATTGAAATATGAATACACTACACTTATAATTGTTTGAGATGATTTATGTCAATATCTTTATATGAGCCCACTTGATTTTATGAGATTTTTTGATGTGGTATCGTTTTTCTAGAACAATTATAGCCTCCACAAACTCTCACCGCATTTTAATATTAATGCATTATTAATATTAATGCATTATTAGTAAAAGAGTTTTTATAGCAAAAAGGCATCGTGCCTTTCCTTTCCAAATGAAAACAAAACAGTGGGGACGTAAATGAAGAAGAATTGAAATTGATTTAGAGCATTTTAATATTAATGCATTATTAGTAAAAGAGTTTTTATACATTAAATAGTAATGTGCAGTTAATATAAAAATTTGTACATAATCGGTACATCATGCATAATTTATAGATTTTTATTACTTTTTAATAGTCAATAATAATTAAATATGAATGATGGATAATACAGTAATCAATATACTTTTATAGTGGGATGATGATTTTGTTTTTAATACTCGTGCATTTATGCCTTTGAGACTTTCAACACAAAAAATATGTTTTGTATCTAGGAGACATCTATTATGAAAACTAAATTTGTGGGGACTTTTGCATGGTCTTCTTATTGCTTAAAGGCTAAATATTTCAAAGTCGATAGTAGTGAAAATGAATTTTAAAGTGCTAATCACTTTGTTAAAAAGACTCTGTAGGGATTTACCTATCCTATTCGGAACTTGTCCTCCACTCATAAAATATATCACTCAATTTGTCATTCATATAATTAGTCTAAAAAATACTTAATTAATTTTTTTTAAATAGAAGATGTATTTTCATCATATTGCTTAGATGTTAAGTATTTCAGGGTTGATATTTATTTGAAAATAAATCTCATATGATATGTGTAATTATTGTGGCTTTTGTTTAAATTGATATTCTAAAACAGTTCATCTTATATGTTTCGCACACACGTGGGAATGTCTATTTATTATTTTTGGACAAATTATCATGTAATCAAAAAATTCGAAAAGATAAAACAAAGAAAATGATATGTAATATGAATTCGAACAACTAATATTATTTCACAATTTGTGTTGAAAATAATCACATCAAATTTATTTAAATTTTACATATTTTTAAACATTAAACCTACTTGCTCCTCTATTGCCCAATAGAGATGTTAAGGATCACCAATATTGCATAATTTGATGGAAGGACATGACATCATAGCAAATATTGACCTATCTTATTGGTTGGCATATCATACTAGTCAACGTAATAAGCTAGACATAATGTGTTAGATCGACTTGTCCATTTGGGTTAATAAATTAGATATTATTATAGCATGCCCCTGTAAGTTATAAGTAGACCCAGGGGCATTATCATTCATGAAAATTGGAAAAAAATTCCATGTGTCATGATAATGTTAAAGGATTAGGTTTACATATTACGTTTAAGAAAATACAAAGAACAAAGGCTGTGATGGGCATGCTTTATAGCATACTTAAAAAATAGTGTTGTTAAAATTGTTCATACCACTCGGTTGAACCGATAAATCAGTGATCGGTCCCGATATTAATACGGTATAATAATTATATCGGTCATACAATCATATTGATCAAAATCGACTAAAACCGGTTAAAACTGGTCATATTGACCGGTTTTCATTGATCTGTATTGACCATATCAACCGATTTTTATTTAAAATTATTTTTTAATGTAAATAAAAAAATATTGGTATTTTATTGACTTTTCAACATTAATATTAATATATTATATACGTATATCTAATTTTTTCGGTATGCAATTTAATTACTGAACTATCGGTTAAACTGCTATACCACTATATCAATATTATGATGACCAGTATTAATAACAATGGTTAAAAATCTGATTCCTATCAATTAACTCAACCAAAAAATAGGTGAAATGATTCCCATACTGATAAGTTAAACAACTATATTAAGCTTATAATTAAATAAGTCAAAAACTTAAAATGCTACCAAATTGTATCGTATGAATCAAAACAATTTATACATTAAAAAAGTTATATTTTTTCAAAATATTATATTTTTGAAACTCAACTCTTGAACCTAATACTTTTAACATTTTAAATCATTGAACCATTACAATAATTCAATTATATGTGCAAATAATATTTATATTTATAATTTATTATATTTTTTGTAGTATATATCACCTAACCAATATACTTATTGAATCACAATACTATTATACTACTTCTCTAACTAAGATATTATTGAGTAGTACATAGGAAAATTTGTGGGAAAATATATGTAGCATATCATATTTAGAGATAAATATATTACTATTTTTTGGTGATATCTAAAATAATTAATTAAATTTTAATTAGAAATGATTTTTTAATGTATTATCAATATTTTATTGGTTGTCTATATAGATGTGTGTCTCCACATAAGTTCTTTTTTGTAATACCAATTATATCTTCTTACCTTAAAGGGTAAAATATTAATCTCTTTTATGATGTCTAGCTATTCCTATCATCAAATATTTCTAACAAGAATCGAATGTTTAACTTTTTTATCTTTCGAAGATCTGACGAAACTTTACACTATTATATTAAACAATGTCTTATTGGTACACGAGTTTTTCTTTAATAACTGTTTGAATTGTGTCAAGACATCTTTTGAAAATAAATACATTTATCGAAAAAAACAAATTATATAAATAATCTATTAACAATATAATATAAAAAAATTCATTCATGTCGCATGTCACATCCCCTTCTAAAATGTTTTATGTTATTACTATATACATTCCTAGTTCTCACATTATCCTTATTTTTTATATATTTTATATGTTAATAATTTAATACTAATTAGTGATTGATCTACGTCGCTATCCTACCAAAATTGAGTGTTTATAGTACATATGTTTTGTTATGTTAAAAAGTAATAGTCATTGAACATTAGATGAGATTGAAATCATTTTTCACATCTGAACTATTTCTTTACATTAATCTATCTATATTATTTAATGTTTACCATTAATCTAAGAATAATTGTATTTTTTCACCTCATCAAAGTTTGTGACAGTTTTCTCATTGAACTTTAATATTTCAGATTCTTTGAATTTTAGTTTTCCTCTATTATAATTACAAAAATCAAATTTCAAAATGAAGTTTTTTATAACTTTTAAATATATTTTTAATAAAAAAGACTCATATAATATAACAATTTGATTTCCATATTTTTATTAAAAAAATCATATTTAAAATTGAAAAAATCATTCCATTTTCTATAAATTTTAAAATATTTATTTAAATAAAAATAATATGGTATCATGCTTCAGACTTTTATTCTTAATAATGTGAATGTATAAGTAACATGTGTGTTTTAACTATGCAAATGCATGGATAACATGTTTTCTTAGTAATGCGAATGTACGGGTAACATGAGTGATTTTAGCCATGCGAATGCAGAAGTCACATGTGTATTCTTAAAAATACGAATACACATGCCACATGTGTATTTTAACTATACAAATACACAAGTAACATATATTTCTTAACCATGTAAATGTACATATAATATATGTTCCTAATCTTATAATAAAGAAGTATTGCCCGTGCTAATGCATGTAACTTGGTAGTAAGCAATAAAGGAAGAGATTAAACATTAATGACCGAAAGGCAATGCAATGAGAGGCTAACACGTATTTCTTTAATCACGCCAATCAATGAAAGTGAAGTTGCTCCAAACCCGACATTAGATGTGTCACACGTGTCATGTAATTAGTGGAGGATCATGGCCAATGCATGGCCGTTAACGACATTGGTTTATGTGGTCACAAGTTTAATAATGGTTTATGAAAAATAACGACTTTCAAAATTCCCGCTAAGATTCTTGTCCCCTCCATTTGTGGCGCGTTTCGATATGCGGTTGTGTTAATCTGAAATATGATTTTGGATCTTCCTCATGATAGCAACATCAACGTCACAAAATGAATTTTCTCATTCATATTATATATAACAATTAACAAGTCACGCACATAAAAATAAATAATTATGATTTGGTCTTATTAGTAGAGTTTGTGTCTTATTATTTAATTACTAGCAGAGAGATACTTGCAATACCACAAATATAATAGGGCGCCACATATATAACTTGAGCCACATATAACTTGAGCCACATAAATAAAAAAAAGACAGTCAACAATTACTTAGTAAAACGTTTGAATTTTCAAGAAATGTGTGCGTATGTTTTGCAGGATCTAGTAAAACGTTTGATTTTCAAGAAATGTGTGCGTATGTTGAGTAGGATTTGATCTTACCTGCTTATTTGGTATGACTCAACCATGATCAATCTGAATAGGGTTGGGTCTTATCGGGTTTAGCACCAGACTCAAAAATTAGACTTATTCAATATTTAAGGTAGGTAGGGACCAAACATGATTCAGTCTATGATCATTTGCTCATCATATTTATATGTATCTTTCTTTAAATATGTATAAAGTAGCAATACTTTTTTTGGTCGAAAACATCATTAATTCTCTAATTTTTCATCATATAATAATATATACATGATTAATAATATATCATCATTTTATATGATGTGAAATTACATATTCATAATAACAAATAATATTGAAAAGAATTTATCTAAAATGAATATTATTTTTAATTGAGTCTATAGTCGGGTTCGAATACGAGTTTAAAGACTAACATGATTGATATTTAGGTCGAATTAGTTTTGGTTTATGATCAAGTCCATATTAAAAAATATGACCCAACCAACATCTAGGACTGGGTAAGATAAACATTAACCCGTCTCAACCGGTTACCCATAATATGCAACAGAGTGATTGTAACTCTCGGTAGCATAAAGAAAACTAAAGCATGAAAAAAAGTTGAAAACGAAATCATATATTGAGTTGAATTCTTGGCCTCTTGGGGTTTATAGCAGCGCATAAACACAAGCTTTGCTACCTCAGCTCCCAACACTTCTTTGTATGCTCTACCTTATATATAAAACCCATTCTTTGTCTTCCTTTAGTTACTCATTTTTTTGGTTTACTAACAATTCACCTTGAGTCAGGTAATCATTATAGGCCATAAAATTCTCTCATCAAATATTTAACTCAACTATATACCAAAATTGGAACCGATAACACTAGTTAAAATTGATCAACTCCTTATCAATAATTCACTATTTCACTCAATCTATAATTCAGATGCTCAAACTTCGATGATGGTGTAGCCTCTTCCTCTACGTGCTAATATAGTCAAAGATTTGATATTGCATGGCATAATACCAAATATCTCATTCACCTAAACTATGTGCACCAAATTGCTTCAATGTGAACCAAATTCACATAAACTATTTATGGAATGGTAAGCACACCGTATCATTCAAGTAGTAAAATCCGGTATAGTACCAGAATATCATCCTCAGGGAGCATAATGGATTTACACTAATTCCCACAAGAATTAGTTGAGCAACTATTTAAACAAATTTGTTTGATAATTTGATAATAATTTTGTAACAATGTTAAATTAAAATAAAAGGTTAACTGTGAATTTAAAAGAGTTGTGATCGAAATTCATCATCTTTCCATTTTGACATCCATAGATTCAATTCCAAGCAATTGGCAAAATTAGTGATTCTGATGCACATTTTCAGCAATTCATTTACATCAATTCCTTGAGTGTAAAATCCTTAGATAATCACTCAATTACCAATTCCTTGGCTAATTAATTGATTAACTAGCATTTAAAACAATGTAAAATTAATTCATACATCATTATCCATTCCTGAAATAATGATGTATGAAGGAAGATAATCCAAATCAGGTGTCAAATTTAATTTTCCAATTAAACTTGAACCCAAGAACAAGAATTCCGTAGCTAATTAAACTTATGCATTAAGAATGGGATAAACTTCCCAAAATTAAATAACAATTACATTAGAATTGAATCTAGGAGTACAAGGTAAGAAGATTACATTTCAAATCCTAACAACGAAGAACAAACCACTCATCCTTGCCATTACAACACTCTGATCGTGAGAAATATAAGAAATTCTGGAACTAAAGTCGTTCCCACGACTTCTCTCTTCCTCCCTAGTGTTTCTCTCTCTAAAATCATGTGAAAAAGCTTGGAAAATGGTGGGATAACCCCCCTTTGCTTTTCGTAACTGCCTATATTTGTTCCAGATTTCTGGTCTCTCGCTTGAGAGAGAGAGAGCAAATTTCAACATTTAGAAAATCTTCTAGCTTGAGCGACAGATCTCTCGCTCGAGCAAGAGAATCAGAGTTTTGAACTTGTCTTTCTCGCTTGAGCGATGTGCTCTCGCTTGAGCGAGGTAGACATAGAAACTTTGACATCCAAAAGTGGGAATTGTTGCTTGAGCGATAATCCTCTCGGTTGAGCGAAGGACAAGCGGTGATTTAAGACTTTTTCCTTGAATTAGCAATTGTCGCTTGGGCTAGAGATCCAGAGCTCCTTTTACGCAAATTCCTTCAATTTCCATCTTTTCTATTCTTCATTCTCCTGCAATTGACACAAAAACATGTAAGGTCCTTAAACAAGATTAATCACACTAGATTTTTTAGAGTTGTGCATGAATTTCATCATAACTACACCATAAGTGCCCAAAATTTATATGAATTTCCTTCACAACATGACACTTAACAACTCCCCCAAACCTAGAATCTCGCTTATCCTCAAGCAAAGTAATGGATTCAACTCAACAAAGTAGTGAACTTGATTTTTAAACAATTTAATCCAATCATGTTAATCATATAGAATCATGGTGAAACTTTTTCAAGAAGACCTATTTCATGCTTGATCATAGTGATCCAAATTCCAAATGATTACACGATATGTATGCAATTCAAGTTCAAACAGAATAGCAAGAATAACTATTGAATTCAATCAAAGGAACTCTCTAATGCTCTCGGGTGAAGTGTTTCACTCAATTCTTTACTAGAATCATACAATTTAACTTTGTCTTTCATTTCAGTTATGTCATGTACACATGTTCAATCAAGGATCTCAAGGGCTTGACATATGGTTGTAATGATGCTTGACTACAAAGAAACTTTGTTTTTCTGGGATACAAAGAAGGAAGTAGACCATTAGTGCATACTTCAACTTCATTCACTTGTTCACTTTGAAGCCCACTTTCAACTTTCTTTCACCAAATCATCATTTATGCTACTAACCATTTTGACTCTCCTTCTTCAATTGACTCTTTCTTTTGAGTCTTCACTTATTTTAGCATGATTCACATTTTATTTTATTTTTTTTCATTGCCTCATGCTCATCATTCACACATAATTAAATAAGGAGAATTTCCAATTCACATTCAAACTCAGATACATAAATCACAATTTCGTGCATTTCTCAACATAACAATTAAAAACCATATGCACTAATGATCTTTCTCCATGGGTAAAGGGATTGTTGTATTTCATTGTGGCTTGGGTGCATGATTTTGAAAAAGAAATTTTCAGCTTAAAGGGCTACAAAGAATTGGATTCATGATTCATAAGGGTTGTCTTTCTGGCTGTAGCTTAACTCTCCTAAACTAGGCCTTAATCATTTCCTTGATATTCCATGTACAATGACAATCGACACAAAAATAAGGCAAAGCTAATTGACAAAATCCAACAAAGTCATTCATATGTATTTGGATACACTCTCTCACCAGTTTGAAGGTTATTTTCCTTTGATTAAATTGTTCATTATTCAACCTATTCAGTCTGTGTCAGATGTATGCATCCACATTCTGAAATCAGTCAAACTCATAACACTAATCACTTTGTTATTCATAAGGCCTACACAATTTTTTTCTTTCATGAAAACACAATTGGATTTCTTTTTGAATTTTCTTCTAAACATGTACATTTTATTGAGTTAAACACATTACTACTCATAGACAGACTAACACATACATGATTGAACACCCTTGAAATAAAAACATCTACATATAGTCACACACAACTACTTAAACATAAATGACTTGAAATATTGAAATGAAAGAACCAGTTTGTTGTTTTCCTCATATGCTCATCATGTTAGGTATCAGTGACATAATACATCTAGAAGTGGGAGGTTGAATAGGTGTGTCAGAGCTCAAGTTCCACTTTTGGGTTTTTGCACACTTGTTAAAAAATGCTCAGTTAATCGATTAACCAGTGGGCTTAATCGATTAAATCAAAACATAAACAGAATGATCAGAACAACAACTTGTATAGTTATTAACCCACACACAAACATATATACAACAAATACTTTTATGCAAGATTAACAAGAACATAGAAGGTATAAGCATGCAAAATATCACCTTCAAACTCACATTAAAACATCTTCAAATATAAAAGAGAAAATGATAGAAAAGATTGAGCATGAATTTTATCCTGGTTCGTTTTTCTGTCCAATGCAAAACTACATCCAATCCTCCCCTCTGATCTGGAAGATTTTCCTTCTTCACTATAGAACACAATGTACGTTACATACACACTTCCAAATACAAGACTCGAACGCTCCTTTCTTGGAACCCAAAGAACTTCGTCACCCTTGGTTTCACCCTTGGTTTGACCTTTCCCAAAACCGCCTCCCAAGAAAACCTTTCTTACGCGATTCGGCCACAACCAAGGTATTGCTCTTTATCCCAAGACCTCCAAGTCTTTGTGTGAAGAACACCTTACCTAACCGCAGCTAGGATTTTCCCAATCCTTGAATAACAATGCTTTGAGTTATGGATGAGTACTTAATACTCAGATATTATAATAAAGATCAAAGCCTAAAACCTAAGCAAAAACTCACAAGACGTCCTAGTCTAAGATGAACGTTCATGCATAAGGTTTCTGAAAATATGCAATCTTTAAAGAACTATCTTTTTCTTTTCAAGAAACACAAGAATGATGCAAGAAAGCTTTTCAAAGAATCATGCAATATGAATATGAAAACTAAAGCTTTAGCATGATCTAATCTTTCTTCTATTTTAACATGCAATATTTTCTCCTAGATATAACAGTGAGTGACTCGAAAGTATGCAGAGAGAATGATGTAAAAGTGTGTGGATTCTTGTGCCACATATGCTGAAATTTCAGTTTAAATAAAAAATTGTTTAAAGTCCCAGTTAATCGATTAAGTACCTATTTAATCGATTAACGGATTGTTAAAAATACTTGTTTTCAGTTTTTCAGTTTTCTGTTGAAACTGCAATTCTGTTAATCGATTAACACTATTCATAATCAATTAAACAGTGTAAAATTAGCTTGTTAATGCATGGTAAACTACCTATATGATATATGCTCATGCAATACATGATTTCCAAAATATAATACCTTTAATGCACAAAATCAATGTATTCAAATGCATGGACCTAATTATCATATATTTCTAGATGATGTCCCATTTTAGTGGATTAATTACTTTATTAAGTCTTGTGAGACTCATACCTAGGTTTACCTAACCTAGACTCAATATATATGGCAAGCATCTTAGACTTCTCAAAAGATAATAAAGAATTATAACCTAAGTCTAATAAGTCACCACTTGAGCCCCCGGCATGTTGATTGTTGAGATATCTTCAAGCTTTAACTAACTTCTTGTCTTCATCAAAATATAGGCAAAATATTGCTAATACAATCCTTGACGCTTTGCACTTTCACATCACCACATCATTTCTTCTTCATCATCATCATCTGCATCAGAACCAGATGCTCCACCATCTCCTGCCTCCCCTAGAAAAGTTGGCCTGAACCCAGGCCAGGGATACTGGACAGTGAAATCTTCAGGGCTCATCCAGACTTGGTTGTCTGGATATTCAATCTGATATGCTACATAAAAGACCTATTGTTGGTGCATCTGACCTTGTCTGAGGATATCATTCTAGAGTATAACATGATATTGAAGAACAAAAGACAAAATGCACTTACAATTGTTGACTCATGATGGAAAAATAGAGTGTGTGCAAGTCTTTTATGCAATGATTTATATACAACAAAACAACATTGGTAACAAAAATAAAATAACATAAAAACAATAAAAGTTGGATTGCCTTCCAGGTAGTGCTTGTTTAACGTCATTAGCTCGATGCCTGTTTCTTTATGTGTTTTCGAGGTGGATGATTGTGGTGAGCCGCTCGACGTCACCACCCAAGTATGGTTTGACCATTTGTCCATAAATTTTCCACCTTATTTGAGATGCTGGATCTTGCAATTTTATCGCTCCATCATTTGTTTTCAGGACTTCAATCAATCTTTGTTTTTCTCCAGCTGATAAAGAGCTGCTAATCACAATCGATTTATTACCTTCATCTCCCATAAATGCATACTTCAAATGTGAAGGCAACATTTTCAGTTCCAACTTCTGAGTTTGAATTTCCTGAGTTTTGGTTAGCTCCTCAGTTTGGACCTTCTAAGATGAAATCTCTTGGTATGCACCTTGCTCTGCTACACACTTATCAATGCTCTTATCATCTTCTGTATTTATACCTTCAGGTGCATCCACCAAAGCTTTCTCTAAAAGACTGATTTTGTGTAGATGTGTGTCATTCATGTATAGTTCTTCACCGACATCAACTCTGAAACAATGTTGCTTGTCCTTCGGATGATGCATGGCTTCAAACACATTGAAGTTCATTTCATCATCTTGTTCCCTGACTTTCAGCTTGCCCTTATCAACATTAATATTCACCCTAACAGTCTTCATGAAAGGTCTCCCCAAAATCAGAGAACTTTTGCATCCTCTTTAATATCCATTATCACAAAATCGACTGTAAATACCAACTTATCCACCTTAACTAGAACATCTTCTGCAACCCCATAAGGAAATTTCGTTGATCTATCTGCAAGCTGCAGAGTCATCCTTTTAGGTTTGATTTCCAAATCTCCAATCCTCTTCAACATATACAAAGGCATGAGATTAATGTTGTCACCCAAATCTAATAGTGCCTTCCCCACAGATAATTCTCCAATAGTGACTGATATTGTGAAGCTTCCTGGATCCTTAGTCTTTTCAGGTAAATACTTTTGAATTATTGCACTACAACCAGCCTCTAGTGTCACTATCTCCTCATAAAACTTCCTCTTCATTGTCAACAGATCCTTCATGAACTTGGCATAAGTAGGTATTTGTTCCATGGCCTCCATGAAAGGTATATTGATCTGAAGGTTCTTGAATATGTCCATCAACCTTGTATATCGTCTCTCCTTGTCTTTCTTGGAAGTATTCTTTGGATAATGAAAATTCTTCAATTGTGGCAGACCACTCTTCTTCTTTTCTCCCTATTTTTGTTTATTCACTTCCTCACTATTTACATTCTCATCATCTTGTGTCTTTCAAGACTCATTTTTTTCTCCCTCAATCTCTTTTTCTTTCAACACATCTTCCTCCACCGCCAAATTCTCACCAACATCCTTACCAATCACCTTCCCACTCCTAGTAGTAATAGCTTTGTAAGGCTCCTTGGGATTAGTCTGAGTGTTGGCTGAAAAATGCTGGTGATCTGAATGATGCTCTGCCATCTGTTTTGTCAACTGACTCACCTGTGTTTCCAGATTCCTGATAGATGCTTCAGTATTTTCTGGTTTGTGATTGACACTTGCATGAATTTTTCCAAAGTATCCTCCAATTTGGTTAGTCTTTCATGTATTGGTGGATGTTGATCCTGTTGAAATGGTCGTTGAAATAATGGTTGTCTATTTGATGGCCCTGCTTCTGGTCTCCAAGCATAATTTTGATTCTGGTTGCCCCTCCAGCCCTGTGAAAATTGATTATTGTACGAAGGGTTGTTGGAGAAATTTCCTTGTCTAGGTTGGTTGTTGACATATTGCACTTCTTCCGTCTGATTAGCACTTGGCATAAAATAGTGACCAATTAAATGATCACCTCCACAAAAATCACACCTCAACACTTGTTGTTGACTTGGGGAGGGTTGCACAACATTTAGTTGTTGCGACAACTTGGACATTTGCTTTGTAAGTGCTTAAATTTGTTGAGTCAAAATCTTGTTTTGTGCTAAGATAGCATCTGATGTATTCAAATCAAGCACTCATCTCTTCTGTACTAACCTCTGAATGTGTTGTGCTTGCCTATCTATTGAAGATAAGGCAATTATGATCCTTGTAGCTTGTTCAACATCCACATCCATCATTGTTCCACCTGCTGCTGCATCTAAAATCATCTCAGTCTCATGCTTCAATCCATTGCAGAATATGTTAAGCTGATCTATATCTTCAAAACCATGTTGGGGAATTTTTCTCAACAGCATCTGAAAACGCTCCCAAGCTTCATAAAATGATTCATCTGCACGTTGCCTGGAAGTTGATATCTCAAAATTCGCATGCACATACCGAGCTGGTGGGAAGAACCTTGTCAAAAACTTTGACTCCAAGTCACTCCAACTAGTCAAGCTCTTAGTTGGATGAGATTTTAGCCACTCCCTAGCTTCGCCCAACAGAGAGAATGAGAATAGTATCATGTATGCAACTTCCCTTTCAACATCAATATAACTCATTGTTGCCACCAATTCATAAAAGTTGTCTAGATGTGCATAAGGTCTTCATAATCCTTCCTAGAGAATTGATGTGCACTAACCAGATTCAGATATGTTGGCTTAATTTCTACTGTTCTCCCTGTGTGTAGAATAATAATGCTTGAGTAGTGCCTCAGACCTTGATTCATTGCATAATCACCTAATGTCCTTCTTGGAGGATTAGGTCTCTCATTATTTCCACTTGCAGCATTTGCATTCTCCATTTTTTTAGATTGAGGTTCTGAGATTGTTGTTTGTTGATAACTAGATTGTGCCTCCTGAGTATCCTGCTTCTTCTTGTCTTTTGCTTTCTTCCTGTTGCTCTTGGCTGATTGTTCAATCTCAAGATTAAACTGTAATTGATCTTCAGTAACCTTTCCTCTCAAGAGCATAAATGAGAAGACTACAACAAGGGTTAACACAGAGTGTAATAAAAACGAAAACTACTTACAAAAAAATAAAAATTAATTACAACTACTCAATGAACTATCTTCAGAAACTAATATAAATCGCACATTGCTCCCCGGCAGCAGCGCCAAAAACTTGTTAGATATTTTATGGAACAGCAAGCGCACCGTATCGTCCAAGTAGTAAAATCCGGTAAAGTACCAGGATATCGTCCTTAGGGAGCAGATTGGATTTACACTAATTCCTACAAGAATTAGTTGAGCAACTATTTACACGAATTTGTTTGATAATTTGATAATAGTTTTGTAACAATGCTAAATTAAAATAAAAGGTTAACTGTGAATTTAAAAGAGTTGGGATCAAAATTCATCATATTTCCCTTTTGACATCCATAGATTCAATTCCAAGCAACTTGCGGAGTTACTGATTCTGATGCACATTTTTGGCAATTCATTTACATTAATTCCTTGAGTATAAAATCCTTAGATAATCACTCAATTACCAATTCCTTGGCTAATTGACTAATTAACTAGCATTAAAAACAATGTAAAAGCAATTCATACATCATTATCCATTCCTGAAATAATGATGTATGAAGGAAGATAATCCAAATCAGGTGTCAAATTTAACTTTCCAATTAAACTTGAACCCAAGAACAAGAATTCAGTAGCTAATTAAACTCATGCATTAAGAATGGGTTAAACTTCCCAAAATCAAATAACAGTTACATTAGAATTGAATTCAGGAGTACAAGGTAAGAAGATTACATTTCAAATCCCAACAACGAAGAACTAGCCACTCATCCTTGCCATTACAACACTTTGATCGTGAGAAATACAAGAAATTCTGGATCTAAAGTCGTTCCCACGACTTCTCTCTTCCTCCCTAGTGTTTCTCTCTCTAAAATCGTGTGAAAAAGCTTGGAAAATGGTGGGATAACCCCCCTTTGCTTTTCGTAACTGCCTATATTTGTTCCAGATTTCTGGTCTCTCGCTCGAGCTAGAGACTCTCGCTCGAGCGAGAGAGCAAATTTTAGCATTTAGAAAATCTTCTAGCTTGAGCGACAGAATCCGAGTTTTGAACCTATCTTTCTCGCTTGAGCGAGGTGCTCTTGCTTGGGCGAGAAAGACACAGAAACTTTGACATCCAAAAGTGAGAATCGTTGCTTGAGCGACAGTCCCCTCGCTTGAGCGAGGACAAGCGGTGATTTAAGCAATTTTCCTTGAATTAGCAATTGTCGCTTGGGCTAGAGATCCCGAACTCCTTTTACGCAAATTCCTTCAATTTCCATCTTTTCTATTCCTGGTGATTTAAGCATTTTTCCTTAAATTAGCCATTGTCGCTTGGGCTAGAGATCCCGAGCTCCTTTTACGCAAATTCCTTCAATTTCCATCTTTTCTATTCCTCATTCTCCTGCAATTGACACAAAAACATGTAAGATCCTTAAACAAGATTAACCACACTAGATTCTTTAGAGTTGTGCATGAATTTCATCATAACTACACCATAAGTGCCCAAAATTTATATGAATTTCCTTCACAACATGGCACTTAATACCTCCTAGAAAAGAGCCAAGGTTTGTAACATCAGTTAGTCTTATTTACAAAATTTATTTTAATCTACATGACAATAGAGGTATAACGAATATAATTTGAAGGATTTGTTTGTGGAATGATTTTTAAAAGGGGAGAAATAGAAAATATAGACTTTGAGAGTCATCTAACAAGAAGATTTCATGACTTTGAAACATTTCTTTTCCTTCTATATATTGTTCCCTAATAATCACCTCGCAAATAAACTCAAACATGACAATGTATTTTGACAAATCACCAATGATAGGAGAAACCTTTGGTGCACATGGAGGAGACAACTCACAAACCATTTAACTTCATACAGCTTAAATGTCCAAAATCTAAAAGTTGAATTGATATAATCAATGTAAAACTTCGGTTGTGACCCATTTTCATTTTGAGTTTTGACCAATATAGGGGAACCAAACTTTAGGAAATAATTATTGAGAGGAACACAATCTATCAACTTCAATCACCCTCTTTCATCCGTCTTCGCATTCTATGTGGGTGCAATCTTTAGTAGTCACTTATGACTCTTAATATTGGGAGCAACACTTGTTGAATTCTTTATCTAAAAAGGGGATGAATACTTTTAATAGTATAAAAAAAAATTAAAGATAGACATTTGGCTGAGTGGCTCCTTTGGATGCAAAATGAGCCCACATTCAACTGCATATGAGCCCATGGAATGATGAATTGGTCTTTTTTTCCTTTCTATCCTTCAGCCAGGGGATATAATTTATTATTTCCTTTATATATCGTTATTGTATCTTTATATATTCTTTTTTTACTTTATATATTATTATTGTATCATTTATTATTTATCTTTAATCATCATTCTCTTTAAAAATTTAATACAAATGAAAGATGATTTATGCATTAACTGTGTATAAATATTTACACTTACAATACATAAGTATTTCACTAAAAACAATCATACACAATAGCTGTTAAAAATTAACGCTTAAAGAATCTAAATATATATCAATCTCTTATTCCTTACCTTTGATTATGCGTTTGTTTTTTATCCATTGGGTGTAAACATCTTTTATTCATAAAAGTGTATTACTTCATATGTCATTGCTTATGATTGGTTAGAAAAAATACTTAAATACTAAATTCTTAATTTAAATATATTTTTTCAACCAATCACAGACAGTCACACATAGAGTGACACTTTGTGGGACAATGAATATGTTCCCTAATTTAGTTTGTTAAGAAGGATAGATTATAGAGAATGTAAGTGAAATATAGGACATCGAACAAAATAATCAATAAGAATATATCACCTTATAGGGATTGACAATTTCTTTGATCAACTTTGTTAAAGGGCCTAATTCTTCTAAAGCTGATCTATGACTAAGGTATCAACAATTAAGAATAAAGGATATGAGAATTCTAAAATCAGTTTTTTTCAATCAGATATGGCCACTATAAGTACTTGGTGAAATGTTATTGGGTTTCACTAATGCACAAGTAGTTTTTATGGACTTGGTGAACATATTCTTTTAATCCTTAAATCATATATCCATGTAGTTAATATTCAAAGAATTATATGATTAGTGAATTGATTGAGTTGCATATAGTAAAAAAATAGTGAAATTACATAATAGATTCCATGCAATACAACACAAGAGGGTTGTAGAATTGCAGATAAGTATATGCATATATAGGGTCGTTTAAAGAAATCAGTGGTGGGAGGCACAGGAAGTAAATGGCATTGAATGTATTTATCTGCAAAAGCACCTTTTAATTTTGGACATTTAGGAGCATCAGTGATTAATATACATTAAAAATATGAAAATCATAAACATGCAACCATCAAACAATAATTTATTTGCCCAAATATCCAAATTTTTAACTTTTACCTGTAGGTTGATAGGGGTGGTATGTGTTGAATACCACAAAATAATATCATATATAATTTCTAAATTTAATTCTTTGAATACAACTTCATAATATTAGGAAAAAAAATTTAGCTTATTCTATATTTACAACTCATTTGACTAAGCATAAATACAAAAAAAAATGATTAAACGTTAGAGGAAGATGAACATCTAAACTATATGTTCTGAAAACTTTATTGCTTAACTGTAACATTGTTTTTAAAAACTCAAGGAGGATACAAAGAGAAGTTGACAAATCTGTAACAAAATTTTTAAACTCTGAACCTAAGCCAGTTTTCTACATTGATATGGTTACAACTGTCTAAACCTTCAACAAAAGTCTAGTCACTGAGTCTTCCATCCTCTTTTCTAGCCTGCATCCAACTTAGTCAGCACTGTCTTCATCCTTAAACAACAAGTGTCTTGGATGGAAAAATGTAACCAAAGTTGGTTACTCACCTGTAATTGTTGTACATGCAAGATCCAAGGCACAAACAAGGGACCTTCCAAATCAATGATACCTAGATTGTTTCTTTTTAAGAGAGGGTTGATAACATGGATGCTTTAAAATAAGGTTTCACATTATAGTTTTCCCCAGTTACATGTTTTGCCTGGTCCTGATATCTGTTATATGGGAAAAGGAGAAAAATCATTCTCCGATAATTGATCATTACTCATGGAGAGACTGATCTAGCAGAGCAATCAAGATCCCCTGTTAAAAATCATAAGATGACATCAGTAAGTAATCCAAGTGGACAATAATAACAATAGCAAAATATAGAAGGGTCTTGTTAACCGATCGATGTCAAAGGAATAGAAAAGGAGCAAGTCGGTATTGGAAAATCAAGTCCAATACTTCTTGATTTGCTAAACAAGTAATTTCTCAATATGACTATTAGATATTGCAAGCTGCAAGACAAGTTTATTGTCCTAACTAGAAGTGGTACAACAAAGACAGAAAGGAACAACTACCTTGAGACATGGGGCGAAGAGGGTTGATCTGGTGAGGATCGATGAGCAGAGCCACCATGAAACCTTTGCTCTTCAAATGCTCTACCAGACCGACTTCCCTCATGCAGTTGTGATAGTTCATTGACACCTGAGAAACCCATTGGTCCTAACGACCCAAACTCCAGCTGTTCTGCAGGGGTACTGTAGCCCATATTATGATCATATGGATAGAACATTACAACAGATGGCATCGTTGGTCCATTTGATGAGACTCCACTGGAGTTCATGCCTGGGATAGGGTACACTCCGTAAGCTACATTGGCAGGATTGTTCTGCGAGGAATTTGAGCGGACTGGACCATTTTGGTTAGGAGCCAATGAGTCATGCCTATGTGAAGCCCACGGTCTCTCAACACGGTTTTCACTGGTTGTCAACCGCTCTGGCTTTGAGCTGGGCTTCTCAGTCTGATTGCGATTATGGCTACGTCCAGTTGCTCGAACCTTGGAGTTCATATTCCCTTCTCTATCACCATGGTGGTCACCTCTATCGTGGTTGTAATTTCCCCTTCTTGTACTTGTGGAATGTCGACCCCGAGAAGAAACCTTCTGAAATAAAAAAAGAAGTGATAAAATACTGACAAAAAACAGCAGAACCAATAAATAGCATACTGACGAAACAAAGCAACTGCTTTATTTTCAAACATGTTACAGGAAGAAAAAACACTGCAGAAAAAGTACCAAATTTCCTAGAAAAATATCATACAGGATTTGGCAGGTAGGTTCCAGTCCCACTTCGATACCGTGGCATATCATCTGCAAAACGCTGGTAAATATAGGTGGCAGGTCTATTAGAAACAGATGGTTGAGCAACGGGAAATAGACGTGGCCCATAGCTCATAAACTCGGTCAAAAGATTCATGTTGGCTAAAACAGGTCTTCCAGGACCATCCCAGGGATAATGTCCCTGCAAGTAAACAGGGGGCACCATGACAGGTGAAGGATAGACCATTGAAGGAGGATGACTGGTGTTTTGACAAAATCGCCCATATTGCAAATTTTGCCAATGGCTAACGAAGTCACTATTAAGAATGTCAGACTTGTGTTCTGGTGACTCAATAGCTGCCCTTGTCATAGAATTGGAAGGGCTTGAACCCTCAGGCTGGTCATATCCCTCATACGAATCAACATTATGACCAGAATCACTGTTATGTACCCCTTCTTCAACATTGAAATTGCTTGAAGTGTCAGAAGACTCAGTAGGAAAATTATAAAAAGGAAGCATTGTAACAAAGGGCACTGGAGGTCCAGTAGGATAGAATGTAAATGGAGCAACCCCAGAATCCTCAGCCGCTCTTTGGCGAGAACCAGGGCCTATAAGCATAGGAGCTATGGGGTATGGGGAATCTGATCCGCTTGTCTGAGCAACTACAAAAGCAGACATTTGATGCCTTGGAATGTGCATGGAGCTGAGAGCTGGGGCCTTAGTGCTTCTTTCTGACACATCCATAGTCGACACAGGAGACCACTCTCTGTTTTCATCATCTAATCGATTAGATGAAAATTCTGAGACATTCTTACCCTTCCCGAGAGCAGCAGATGGCGCTGAGGGAGCATTTTTCTTCCCTCTTTTTTCCCTCATTGATTTTGAGGATTTGGCTGACGATCCATCCCAAGAGCTTTCAGAAGAGGTCTTACTCCTGAGGGAGCTTGAAGGTGATGGACTGGGCAACTGAGAATTTGCTATCCTATCATCATAATAAACCTCATTTCTTCGGCCATCTTGATAATGAAACTCATCAATATGCTCTTCCCTGGTTGATCCTTGGTTTTCTTTGGTAAAATTCTGCTGAATTCTGGAGGAACTTCTAGAGCTGCCTACTCGAGACGGTGGGGCAAAGTTAGAACTACCCGAAGTTGACTGTTGTTCATCATCTGGATGCATTTCAAAATTTCCATTATCAACTTCAACCAAACTAGCAGAATTCGTTTCCTGCTCATGCCAGAAATCATTGTCAACTTCTGCTGGGTTCATTTCAACAGGACTAAAATTCTCATTGCCAGTTTCAATTATATCTTGAGGATTAGATGTCAATCCCATGCCGGGGAAATATGGAGTCAAATGTGAAGGGACTAAACCTGGATGAAATTGCATATTTGCACCCCAAGGAGCTTCAATGAAGGGAATGTTACCCATATTTCTCTGAGCATACCCCATTGATGCAAGAATAGAAGGTGGAAATGGAAATGGTAGGTGACCTGCAGCAAAATTCATCGGAACATGAGCCTGGCCAGTGAAACCAAGAGCTGTGGGAGATGCCATCATATTTAAAAGGTCTTGCTCCTCCTCATGCATCATCTGCATTTCACCTGCTCCAATAGCAGATGCAAACTCTTCACCCACAACACCCATGCCTGATTCATCATGATAGCTATTTGAAACATTGTTTGATTCTGCAGCACTATCAATAACTTCATGAGACGAGTTGTGCCTATCAGATGAATCATCAATTCTAACATAATTTGTAGCCATGTTAGGTTCAAGATTCTTCCTACGACTAACCTCCAACTTTGCAAAGGAATTCTGTCCTTTAATACTTTCAGGTGCTCTTGTACGCCTTCCTTGGGAAGAAACTTCACCGAATGAATCAGTTAGCTCAGGGCTAGAACGTGTTCTGGCAAATAGAAACCTTCCATGAACATCACTTACTGAGTTATCAGTTTTAACATTTCTCTGACCTTTATCAACATGAGCACCATGATTAGAACTAGTTCCCCTTCTGACTTGATTAAATGTCGTTGAATTATATTGGTTTCCATGACTCTTCTGATTCAGAGTATGTGATAATGTAGAAATGTCACTACTTTTAAATGAGTTTTCAGATGATAAGTTACTATGCTGAGGTAGACCTCTTAGTGAAACATGCTCCCCTTCAGCATGAAATTCACGAGTGGAGGCCTTGTCGACTTTGTGGTTATTGTTCCGGAGATTCTCAGGCCTCTGTAATTCATCATGACTTAATAACCTCAAAAGCGACAAATCATTAGTTGGAGCATCAGGCCGTTGCCCACTAACATGTCTCTTCCAAGTGTTCATAAAGAACTGGTTTACTTCAAAAACCAATTCCTCCTCTGGACAATCAAGTAATCTAGCCAGCCTTTTAGCCCCCAATGCAAAGGCACTGCGTATCCTATAGAAATTGCCTGGTTAACCAGTACAAGATATGCAAGTGTTAGCCAAGACAAAAGTTGCCAGATAAATTAAAATAACTTTCGTAAAACTAATAGACCACTAATATATGTATAATACTAGTTTAACTACAGCAGCATGCATAAATATTACTGTAGTTTTGCCATATATTCAGCTAAAATAAACATAGAGTAGCTTCATTTGTTCAATCAAAACCCCAATGGGTACCAAAATTACTGGAAACTAGCAAAATATGTAGCAAATTTCTATAATGTGTCCAGCTTTCCATATTACCACATAAAAATAAGGAAACCCTGTGAATGTACAAAACATAACTAATATGGCGATACCAATGTTATGATAGCCGAGCCGGACATCAACTTGGAAAAGGTTCCGTGTAGGTTCTAACCGGTTTAACCGTTCGGCCGGACCGGTCAAAATTATATATATTATATAATTAATAAAAATAATTGGTTAACACACTCATCACTGTCATTTTTTACATAATGCATAGTTGTACATACATCCAAATTAAAAAAGGTGCATCAAACAAGTTTAAGTCTTCCAAGATTAGAATTATAAATCAAAATTAATAAATCAAAACACAAACAATTAAACAATAAGTTTGAGTTATACTTTCAAAAAATCATTGCAGCACGAAAAAAAGACTTCTACTTATACTGGATAAGACTCATTTACAAAATTCAAGCATTTTATAATTTAAATTGCATTGTGTTACTCATTAGCTTTTAGTGCACTCCAGCTGGCACACTTATGTCTCATATGAACATACATGTGTTCCATCCAAATTAATTACTACCTACAAGTGTACACACAAGACCAAAATCTGCAGTTCTGCACTATATGAAATTTGTGATAAGATTGGAAGAAAAGATTTGGGGGTGAGGATGAAGGAACAAAATAGCATCTTATAACACATTTTCTTTCTTTTCTTCACAGTTCAAATGTTAACCTTTTTTTAGTTTTTTGTATTTGTGCTCTCCATGCTTGAGAGTTGAGATGATGACAAGCGGACGAGATACTTGGGACGACGACGATGTTTGGGAGTGTGCAGAGGCGACAGCGAGAGACTCATGAGATGGCAGCATAGAGGCGAAGCCAACTTATGACGGTGAAGCTAACGATGGTGACTATCGAGGGAGTTTCTCATGAGTCCTAACAACAAGGTTTTCATGACCCTCTTAGTCCATTAAGGGCTTGCACTTTGAAGGAAAACACTGTTGTCTACTTATCCATTTACTGTTTTCTGGGATTTTTTTTGAAGTTGTAGTTAGCCGGTCGGTCTAACCAACCGGGTTATTCCGGGTTCTTCCGGTCTAACCCGGTTAGACCAGTTTTAGCATGGCCAGAAACGGCTGGAAGAGCCTTCCGGTTTTTTTATGATACGGGACCGCCCCTTCAAGCGGGTGACGATCGGACCGTCCGGTCCCAATAACCTTGGGCAATATATTGCTGGTCCTCAAGAAAATGATGAAACACGTATGAAAATTCGCTTATGAGTTCTACTCATTCTTTGCTATATACCTATTGAACAAATTCCTGAATGACAAGAAAATAAAGAGGGAAAGACTGTGCCACATAGAAAAATACATGGACAAAGTTAATATATACTAAGATGGTGATCATTGCTCCATTTATTTTTTCTTAATTATTTCTACTTTACAAAGTTAATCCTGAATAACTGTCACAGTTGTCACATTTAAACTAGCGACTTGGACAAATCAATATTCAATACAAAACAGATCCAGTCCAATTTTAATTTCACAAATAGTAACATAAATGCATAAAATGAATAAAATCCAATTTTAAGACCTCAACACACCTTTGCTGACACTACGGCCAAGGTTATTGTTTACACGCAAAGGATCAATAACGTTGAAATACTTGGAAGCAAAGGGCTGTCCCTGATTTTCTTGGCCACCAGGGAAAACAGAATAAACCGATCCACATGCTTCAAGAAATAACTTGTTGAGCAGTAAATCTCCACCATCTTTTCGAGGAGGTTCAGCTGCGGAAAATGTTGAGGGAGGGAAGGGGAAAAAAATCAATAAGCAAGATGGAGCTAAATCAATAATAACAGAGGAATCTTCAATCACAATGTAGTTACCTGTCACATCTGGGAGTGAACTAATGGGAACTGGACCCCATAGGCTTACACAGAAGTTATCCCAGTCAAACATACTAAAAAACTCAAGAAATCGATATAATACCTGCATAGGCAAAGACAACAATGAATCAAACACCAAAATACTAAAAGAAAAGAAAGGCATGTAATTTCTGTTACCTCAAGTGGTCCAGCAAAGGAATTGTTGAAAACATGAAATATGTAAAGAACCAAGGTTTCTAATGCATATGTAGAGATAAGTCCATGGTGGGCACCGAGTAAACGGCTCTCATAGTAACACCAAGCTTTTATTAGTATAATGCTACGCTTGAATAAATGATCTTGCTTAATCAGATTATCGACCTATTACAGCAAAATCATATTTATGTCAATCCAAGAAAAAATAGTATCAAGGTCACAATTTCAAAGAAAACACTAAAGTCAGAGCTCAGGCTGGGATGTATCAAATTACCTCCTCAAGAAAACAAAGGGTGCACAACCCTCCAAGCTGGTTTAATGAAATGTCTACTACAATATTATCAACAAGGCACTTTATAATCTTCACCTGCAAATATGAAGAAAAAAGGGTATGAATTTTATAATAATTAAGCCAGACAATTAAGAAGAACTAAAATGTAGAAACAAATAGCTAGTGCATCAGCCTCCTGAATTTTAAGTACTTAATGCATGGCAACCATACTTTGGTCAACATCTATGAAGTAGAAAAAAATACTAAATAAATAGTAGCACAAAATATGTTTCACAAGCTAGTGATCCTAGTATTTCTTCTTTCACCATAGCAATACAGCCTTCAAATTCTGTTTCATGGTTATCAATGTACCACACTATCACTAATATATGCATAATCAGACCTAAAGTCCTATGACCTGAAGCTTTTGCAACATTCTTGCATAACCACTTAAAAAGGCATATGATTTGGTAATGGTTAATATCCACTCTCCTCACACTCATAAATCATAATAAAGTGCAATTTTCAAACTTGAATTTATGGTTTATCATAGTATAATGCCAAAACTTCACATACATAATGCCCATAATCTATACATGATCAGGCCTAATATCCTATAAAACCTTGAGCTTATGTAAGTGTAAAAAGTCCCTAAGTCAAAATGAACCAGTGCTCTAGTGATATGAGTTATGAAAGTGGTAGGCGGATATTATTCGGGCATATGATAAACTTGTGTATGCTCTTATGGAATAAAAGCTGAATAATTCCACAACAACACTAGTGATGCCCACCCGTCACAAGGTCAAAACATGGTCAGAAATCAAGCAGAGAAAGAGTTGTGGGATGGTATCATGTGTTGGAATTCATCTTTTTAGTCTCAGATAATGAATAATGCACCATTAGTATTTGACAATTGACATATCTCTATTACTCTATATTGACCACTACAAAAGTATTCCTCTGGGTAGTTTATGATAAGGTAGTTTCCGCTAAAAGTGATCTTGCATTAATATATTGACCGAGTATATCAATATAACAAACAAGCACATGCACAGACATGCAGAAACCAACACAAAGGGTGAAGGAACTCAGAAAGGAAAAGAAGAAATCCATAATGCACACCCTGTGACTTTTTAAACCTGGGATCTAGCCACCAAGTTTATTTCCTCAAGTGTAGGAAAGCTCAAGATTTCATCGAAATTGAATATATCAATGCAGAGCAGTACAAGATTTGAGAATAAACATGAGGATCTCCAAATCTTAAGCATGCAACTGAGATCATGAACAAATTGAGAAAGCAACTAATAATAACAAATTAATTGATTTATCAAGACTCTAAGCACAGAGTTCAACATTTTTTAAGATGCTGTGTTCTTAGAGAACCTACTTCAGCCTGGATGTACTGAACTTCTTTGACACGAAACTCTGCATTCTCATTCTTCTCCTCACTCTCTAGCATGTCCCGAACCTGATGCGCCCAGGTATCCTTCAGATTTTGATTTTTACTAAATGCGGTCAAGTCAATATCTCCATCAGGAAGATAAGTTTTGAGGGGTACCGACCCAAAGGTGAACACCTGTAATCATAAACAGTCATTTACACAATAATGTGGAAGTAAAACTGCAAGTTAAGATCACGAATCTTGTCAATGATCTTCAGAGATGAACCAAAGCCATGACACCTATTAACCTCCGTATTAAAAGGCTTGATACAAAATCATTCACAAATTGAGAGAACATAATTTCATATTTTCATGACCAAAACATCCCCATAACAAACAACAATATATGCACTTTTTAACCACAAATTAGCATTTCTAATTTAACACCACTCCATTTTAAAGACTTGTTATCGGCATAGTAGTGTAATATGTGCTAGTATTTAATGATATTGTGCTAAAAATCTTCAACAATTAAAATGTTGTGGCATAATTCCAGCTAAAATAATGCGTGCCCTACTCACCCTAAGCAAGGAATAAGAATAATCCACAATCTAAGAACAGATATTGAACACGTATGTTTCTGCACATGAGACCCACCTGGCAAGGGAAGCACTTCATGATCAACCCCTGGACATAGTCCGCAACTGCAATTCGGCGCTCTTCAGAGGCTGGATTAGGCTGAATGCAGGCAATAAGCTCTGCAGTTCTCTCTTCAGCCTTCATCCACCGCTCTGAATCGACCACCTTTACCACCAAGGCAGCTTCATTGGGCAACAAGCCATTAGGCAATAGCCCACTCTCATGTTCGCCCATGCAAGCCCTATCAAGTTTCCCAAGTAAACCCTACCAACCCAAGCCACAACACACCACCACAGATTCTTCTAGATAACTCCACAACCAATATTGAAACTAACAAAAATAACACATAGAAAGCTAGTAGCAGTAGCTATTATATAAGGAATTTATACCATCGGCACTTCCAAAAAAAACAGCAAAAAAATGACAAATTGAACTTAACCAATTGAGGGCGATCCTTTCAAGAAAAAGGACAAACACATAGAACCCCGCAATTTCAAAGTGTCATCAACTACCAAACAAATCCCCAAAAGTGCAAATAAAAACAATAATATTTCAGCAAATAAGGGAGCAAAACCCAATCGAATTCAAAAGAGCGAATAGATGAGCTCAGATTATTAAAACCCTAATGGAAAAGGGTGAATCGAGAGAGTTGCAGAAATGCGCAAAAAGGGTGTTTGGGCATTCAAATCCAATGGAAAAGAAGAGTTGGGGTGAGATCAAAAAAGGGTCTTGGTGCAGAATATAGAAAGGGGAAGAACAAGGTGAGATTGTGAAATTAGGGATTGAAGAAAGAGACTATAGAGTTTTACAGAGAAAGTGGATTCAGCATTGAGAGAGTATTGTTAATGTTATGGGCATTTAAGGGTTTTTGTTTTTGTAATGCAAAATATTATTATCAAATTTTGAGCTTAATATGAGGGTGTTAATAGATTCTTTCAAGATACAGAATGGAAGAAGAAAAGCAGAAAGGGACAGGGAAGGAAAATTAATTAATAAATTATATTTTTCCTTTTTACTCCTGATTCTTTCTTGAATGGGTTTTTGTCGTCACTTAAAGTAAGTTATATTGTGATTTGTGAAGGCCCGTTAGAAAAGCCCAGCCAGGCCTCCTCTGAAATGCTGAATTCTCAAGAGAAAATGTCATTAGTTAGATTTTAAGAATTGAACCATTGACAATTTAATTTTTGTTAGATATAGTGAGTGTGTCCTACATGTTTCATTATAAAGATCCTGTAGACAAGCTTTACCTTTGTTATCAAATTATAGATAAGCCCTTCCCTTTTTTATCAAATACAATTAAGCTTTCTCGATATTCAATGTAATATCTTTTTTTTCGATGGAATATTCAAATTAATATCTTCGGTCAAATACTTTCTCACTAATATACTTTTCAATTGAGACTATATATCTAAAAGAATAATAATAATCCCTCCATCTTTTTATCAGATTATTTTGAGGTTTTAGTTTTGATCCTTTTTATAGGTCATTTTTCAAAGTTTTATCTACATCAACTAGCTTTGTAATTAAAATATTATTATACTAATTGGTTTAAAAGATAAAATCATTAACTAATTCAATGAAAATAGAAAATACCCATTAATGAAGGATAATTTAAAAAAATTATATCTAATTATTGACAAATTTAATAATATTTACAATATTACCTACCTTGCTTAATTTGGATGAAGTTACTCATAAAGGTATTATAAAAAAGATCAATGTAGTATTTATGTTTTTTATTGGAAAACAATATTTATATTTCAGCACCTACTTACAATGATGAATAAATAATATAGGTAAAGTTGGTAATGAATCGAACCAACTTGGTATTCATCTGAAACTCGACTCGCTATTTAGCATGATGAGTCATTAATCAAATGAGTCAAACTTGAACTGAAAATTGAGTTCATTAAATAAACGGGTCGAAGTTGAGTTGGACACAGTTCGACTCACTAGGTTCATGAACTGATTCGATATATAATATATATATATATATAACTAATTTTATGTTTATTGTTATTATATCATGACCATGAGTTGATTTGATATATATATATATATATATAAAATAATTTATTATGTTTATTGTTATTATATCATGACTCATGCATTATTTTTTATGTTTATTATTATTATTAAAAATGAATTAATTATTTGAGTTGTCTAAATAAACTAATCTAAATTGAGCCTCACAATTCTCGAACTTTATCCGAGTCGAACTCAAACTAAAAAAATAACTCGTATCGAACTCGAGTCAAGTTTCAAGCTGGGCAAATTCTTATCGAGTGAAACCGAGCTGAACTTTAGTTCGACTCGTTTTCAATCCTGGTGTTTGGCTGAAGGAGCGTAGAGGAGGGATTTTTTTAATAGAGAAGTTAAAAAGGAAAGTAAAATGAAAATATTTATATCTCGCTTTATTTTAAAAATCCGAGGGCATGGGAAACAGTATAGCTGAAGATGGGTATATAAGGGAATGTAAAAAATCTTAAAGCCATTTTTCATCTTCTCTAAAATAATGGAGGCAAAATTTGAAAATGAGAAATTTTGGTCTTCTCAATTTCACTTATCCCCTCTTCAAAATTACTAAATAAATAAATAAATTATACTGACACCTTGAATTGTAGTAAAATTACATAAACCATCTAAATTTTTTTAAAACCTACATAAATCACTCATAATTAAATATCTACATTATACTTACTATCCCTTTAAGAGTGGAGACGAGTATAATTAAATCAAACAAAGTATGATATATTGTGAAGATAAGTCCAAATAGTATAAGAGTTTATATTCATTCATTATTTTGGTTAGTTATAATATAGTATAAGAGTAATTTAAACATCTCCTTATAATTATTGATGTAGTTTGTAACGAATAAAAAATAATAAATTGACATCGACTCTCATACTATTTGGATTTGTCTTTGAACTATATCATATTTTGTTTGACTTAATTAACTCGGTACGTTTTTTGTTTAAGAAACTACATTCATCTCTTATACTAAGGTAGTCAGTATAATGTATATAGATAATTAGAGATAGTTTGTGTAGGTTTTAAAAATGTATGAGTGATTTATGTAGTTTTATTAAAACTCAGGGGTGTCATTATAATTTACTCAAAAAAATCATATACATTTTTTACTTTCCTCTTGATAAGTCGAACCAATGGTGTTAGAAGATTATATCAACTCTTAATAAATAAATAATAATTTCCACTTAATTATCTTATCCAACAATCATATTTAAAAGCTGAAGTATGTCAAGCTTTTAGCATTACTCATGGAAAAATCCAAGTGAAAGATTGATGAATATGAAGTAATAATAAAACACCGTTTTAAGGTAGTTATGTTGTTTTTAGTGGGGAAAATTCTAATGTCAAATGAGATCACCACTTATATATACAAGAAAAAATATATATATATATATATATATATATTATAGTGTAAAAGATTTATATATTGTTAATTCATTACTCATCATTCATTCTCAATTATCACTAATAATGTTTTAGAAAAAGTAATACTAATATTAACAAATATATTAATTATATATAAATATATACCATAACAACATATAAATATTACATTCTTACTACCAAACATGTTAAAAGAAGAGCCAAATTTCATATGTACTATCATATAATTGACTACAAATTTGTAAAATCGCCAATGAAAAACAAACACCTTTGCATTTACTTACATTGATGTGACTATGTTGTTACGTATAAAACATTGGTTACTTTTGTGCAGATAAAACACAATATAGGAAGTGGTCCAGCAACTTGTTGAAGTTAGGATAAGGATTTGAGTTCTTACCATACACATTTTTCTTTATAATGGGACCCTATTCAATATAATTTTGTCTTGAAAATTATTGTTCTTCCCACTCTTTAATTCCCTCATCTTTTTCCTCTAATAGGTTTGTAGCATAAAGCAGCATTTGTAGCTTCATAACAAACTAAACCTTATTTGCCAAAGATAAAACTTTGGATGTTAATCCGAAATATGGATTGAGAATATGACAAAATCTAGTATTTGAATTTTTCTTATACCTCACATGCATGAGTTTGGCTGCATGCACTACTATCCTTTTTTTTGTATTCTTGCTAAGATGTTGACAAATTAATGTAATTAACTCCATAAAAAAATGTGTACCAATAATGTAAAAGTTGTATATAGTGTTATTGTATTATCCAATATAATCTTTAATTATTATTGTTTTTTTAGAAAAGTAATATAAATTAATGATAAATGATATAATATTTGTGTATAATTTTTATGATGATAATGCATATATATTATTACACTTTAAAAACTACTAAATGTAAAAATAATTAATTATTAAAATTTTAATTTAAATATATTTTTTCAATCAATCATAATCATTAGTACATTGAGTGACACATTATTGAATGCTCCTGTAAAATTAATATCTGTCACATGTAAAATAAATATAAAAAGGGCTTCTCAAACAATGCGAGAAAAAAACAGAAAATTTATCTAATTGGTAGACCTTATCTAAAATATTGCAATATCAATATATTTTTTGAATTATTTACTAAAGAGAGAGGTGTATTAGTTGACGTTTTATATTAACCTTGGCAATGGTTGTCCACTTACTTTTTTTTTCCAAAACTCAACAACTACAGGTAGAGTCTTGGACTTGTACTATTTTAACTAGCGTCCCTGTTAATTCGCATTCTTATTTTATGATATTAATGATTAAATTTATATTTTTATTTAAGAGAATTATAATGTTTTTTATTGGATATATTTCATGTTATAATTTTTGTATTTATTATAATATCCAACATAAAATGAGATGTATTAATTATAGTTATCTAGGATTATATGGTTTTACTTTAGAAAGAAAAAATATTAAGTGTAAAATATGAAAATATAGTCATGGGTAGTAGTTATTTCAAATTTTGGCTTTATATATAGAATAAGTATAGATAAAGATTTTCCTTTTTTTTTAAGGTGACTTGGCAATGTCATTGTACAATTTTATTTTATTTTCCCTCACTCCAAAAACAACATCTAGGTTGTATAGTTTCAATTTTTTAATTTCCCATTTTTAACATTGTAGACTCTACACTATAGTTGGCAAGTTTTTTATAAAAAAAATGTGCAACTTGACAACCACTGTAATATTTCAGTTCATATGTATCAACTACGTAAATTAGCTTTTTTCTTTGTACATTTGGGAAACCATATTGGTAGGGAAATCATAAATGTAGGACTATGTCATCAAGTAATAAAATATCGATTCTATAATGATTAGAAATTTTTTTTTAATTATAACAATTAATTTATATTTAACTCAAAAAGAATTAAAAGTGAATTTAGAACAATTAAATAATTGACAAGAATAATTATGAAAATATTAAAAATGATTGAAATCTAATTTAGGAAGAGTTTCCAAGATAAGGGTTACCGCCTTTACACTCGCAAATTATTATTTTGCTCCTTTTCATGAACTTTAAGTTGTGAGGGTGAATTGCTCTTTTATATGTGTTATCCTCTCTTGAGCTCTGACACATGTACTCAATTGAAGTCGCAGCTACTCGTGGTACGGTTATCAATCAAATCTTTTATTTGGATATTTCTATCCAATCGTTTCATAGCAACCCAAGGTGAATTCCAGAAACCCCCGAGAATCCTAATACTAATCTCGTGAATTAGGATTCTTGTTTGAATACCGAATGGTCAGATAGTGTGATTCACCTCTTGGACCTTCCCCAATGTATCTAAGAGGTGTAACTTGTTGGCCAGACAACTCATGAATAAAACCCAGTTTAATGATTCAAAATCATAACACTCAATGAAATAGAAGTGAGAACAAATGTTTATTGGATATAAAAGGGCATAGCCTCAATCCTAGAAACAAAGGGAATTACTCACTCATGATGGAGAAAATTATACCAAATTTTAAATTAGAAAATTGTAATGTCCAGTGTCAAAAGTGTTTCATCCTTGGGGGAGAACTCTCATTTATCCTAATTACAAAACATTGGGCTAAGCCCAACAAAATAAATCTAAAATAGGAATAGAATATGTCATTCAAGGTCGTGGGTATATGTGGCGCCTTCACTTCAAGTTGATTCTGTTCGATCCAGACTCCAAGACAATGACTTCTTTTGACCCTTCAATTGGTCTTCACATATCCTCAATATCGAATTTCATCTTCTTGTATTCAATATCTACTCTTTTTGTGTTAAAGTTGTTATTTGAATTAAGTTTGTTAGTTGTGATATTGTTTTCGTTAATTGATTAAGAGTTTAATTAATCGATTAACTAGTTAGTTATTAGTTAGGAATTGTAGTATATAAAGGGTGATTCCCTTATTCCTTGTAACTCAATTCAATATAGAAAGTTTTGATTTTCTCATTCATGATTTTCTCTCATACTTTTTGATTCATCAAGAAGCCTTTTTCATGTCTCCTATCATTTCTAACATGATATCATATCATAATTATTCTTTTTGATAGCTTCCGCTCGTGTTCTTTTTCTTTTACGCCAAGGGATATATTGCAAAACTCATGCTTCTGGAGGATGTATTATTTGCAAGAAGATGTGGGATGCATTGCTGGAATGATGAATAAATATTCTTCATATATCTCATTCCTCAAATAATATTCTATGTTGGATTTCAGTTTGTACATTGCATGCTCTTCATCAAGATGAAACTCATTTACTATACATCCTAGTCTTCCGGGAAGGAGTGGTAAATGATGCAACATTAGTTGTTTCTCTTCAATGTTGTACAAAAGTTGGATCTTTCGAGACTTGATGGTAGAGTGTTCCATGTTTTTGGAAATTTCTTTGATCATGTTCATTAACATCACCCTCATTCTCATTTTCTTTATTTGCAAGATTCAAAAATTTCATTCACAAGCTTATTTATTTGGTCTCCTAAGAGTTCTTTCTATCTTTTTGATGTTTTATTTTCTATACTCTCTACTAGCCACCAAATCTTGCATGAATCCTCTGATGGAATATATCAAACATGGAATGGAAGATGTGAGATGGTTTGTGATGAGAAATGATGACAATGTGTTTGTGGTGGATAATGTGATGATGTGGATCTCATCACAATTTAGATTGGAAGTTATGACTCACAAGATTTCAAAGAGACTATAGCAATTGGTTCTTTCCATGCAATGGAAAAAGAGATTCTCATTGTCTATTCTACGGTATTAGATTCTAAAGCATACCCTCTTGCTCTTTGATTATGGTATCGATAAAGAATAGTTGAGCCAAGAAAAATATATATAGCGCCTTTAAAGAATTAAGATTCACCCTCTCGTGTGGGAGCTTGCATGAATCCTCTTGCAATGCTTTGTGGTGTTTGGAATTAGTTGCTTCAGCTTTCAAGGTCAATGCAGTAGCTTGGAACCAATCTTTTCTTCTCAATGACAACAAGAATCTACACATTCTTTCATTTGTTACCTCCAATTGTTTCTCATTTCTTTATTACTCTAGTTTTTTTACCCCTCTCTCACACACATTAAACACACAACATTATAGTGTGTAATTTCCCCCCTCATTAAAGCAACATATAAGGATTAAGATTAAGGTCTATTTTATTTCTCTTTTTCATCTGTTATGATTGGTTTGCTTCTGTCAAAGCGTTGGATGAAATTGCTTCACGTTCAGATTTCAAGATTGGGAGACAGAGATTCGCTCACCAGCAAGAGGATGTATTAGAGTATGTTTGGTGTTCATCACAATCATTTCAAACTTGGAATGCTTGACATATTCCAGCTTGAGGGGATGTTAAATTTGTTAGTTGATTTCAGTTTGTTAGTTGTAATATTGTTTTCATTAATCGATTAAGAGTTTAATTAATTGATTAACTAGTTAGTTATTAGTTAGGTATTGTAGTATATAAAGGGTGATTCCCTTATTCCATGTAACACAGTTCAATATACAAAGTTTCATTTTCTCATTCATGATTTTCTCTCATACTTCTTGATTCATCAAAAAGCCTTTTTTCATGCTTCCTACCGTTTCTAACATTTTGGATACAATCCATTCAAACTGTACAACATAGCAAAAAATATCCGCTCAACACGAACAAAGAAAAATAAAAACTAGAAACAATCTTAAAGTCATAATTATGTCCTAAAATGCAATATAAATATAACATAATTTCACACTCATCAAATATAAAATTAAAATAATAAAGACGAATGATTGATTCAATTTGGTCCCAGAATAATAGTTATCCAATTGTTAATGAAGATTTCATTTGTACATGACAGTTTAATTAATGAAAATTAAAGTTTTATTTTAACTATTTTTTCCTAATCAATGTATACTAATTAGGTACAATATTAAGGGAAAGACTAACTTGCAAACTGCAAGTTAGTTTGTATATATGTGAACTACATTATTAGCTATTGGAATGAACAGTCGTTAATCTCATCTATTATATTTGTGATTGGCTACTAAGTTTTGTAGAAGTCGTGATCTCAATCTACGACTTCTCTGAAGAAACATTTTACAAGTTTAGAAGTTGATATGCAAAATCGGACTTCTAGTTAACGATTTTAAACTACTTGTGAAGTCGTTAAAGCAACTCATGGCTTGTACTCTTATAAAATAACACACTCAGAAGTCGTTCAATGAAATCACGACTCTATACTTCAAAAATAATACACTCATAAGTCGTACATTAGAAATCTGACTTCTAAACGATATAAATAACACACCAAAAAGTTATTAAAGAGTATCGCAATTTCTACACGTAAGTCATACATTAGATTCACGGCTTCTAAAAAATACTGAAACGATTATTGATTACCACATTTTTAATCCAATGGCTAAAACATAATTCGCTTTGAAGCAAACTAACATCCGGTTCCCATTTTAGCTTTGGCCCAACATTAAATAATGCTTTGGAAATTTCCATTTTATTTACCCTCCATACCCTATATGCATAGCTAAATGAATCACTTTAAAAAATGTTTTCAACTATAAGCAAATTTCCTTTATGTCAAGTTCATTGTTTGATCTCCATCTTTTGAAAGAGGAGTGGGGTAATCCTTAGCCATCCTTTGATGGGTTCATAGTTTTGGACCCATCTTTTAGTGACTGCCTTTAAACATTGCCTGAAATGCTATCACCTTTACCACTTTAACATTGTGGAACTGAAAAAAGGGAATGCTTCTTAGGCACTAGGCAATAGGATTGGAATATTGAACATGGCTCAAAAGTCAAAATATCTTACCCAATTAGACAAAGACAATATGGTCCTTGTGCCTCTACCTTAGTAACCACACCATATTATAGATTTATAGACCTAAACCCAGATGAAAATAATTTCAAATAATGGTGTAAAAGTAAGAATCTCTGGTACCCATGCACTACAATATTATAGAAGAGGTTGGTCTATGTTCTTAGGAGAATAAGGCAGCTTCACGTGACCATTCATCAATGGGACTGATTCTATGAAAAAAAGTTAAAGGTTTTCATCTATTATTACACCTAGAGAGCATTTCTAGAGAAGGGTAGAGGAGATTAAATATAAATAGATAGAGAAGATAATATAATATACAATAATTTTTTTTACATTGTCATTGTATTTATCATTCATATTTAATTATTATTGATTATGATATATAAGTAATATAAATAAATTATAGATATTTGACTGTATATAAATCTATACACTGACATTATATAAATATTACACTAATAACATTTTTTTATAATTGCAATTAACAATTGTTTACTGTACGTAGCATGTGATAAGATCGACTTTGATTCTAAATTTGGAATCGTATCTAGTCTAGTTGTAACTTCTATAATCAAACTTGGTTTTAAAATTAAGAAGTACAATTAGGTACAATGCTAAAGTGATTAGCAATTTATATATTTAATGTTAGCCAATTTATCATGTTCTATCCACTTGCCCCAATAGCATGGGGTTGATAAATTTGTCATTTTTATCAAAACAACTCCCTTATTTATACACCAAAATCTCAATAGGTATTTGAAACAACAAACATTTATCTTGTTTATACATGTTCCTTTACATACATAGAAGAAAAAAAAGACTTGATATGATGATATTGATATCAAACAATTTGTATCAAAAAGAACATTTTCCTTATTAAAATGGGGCAGAAGAATAAAACAAAGAAAAATAGTGTTTTGGTCGGTGAAATACTCTAGAAGCTGAATAAATTAATGGATCAAGTGGATAAATTTGTGAGTACGTGGTCCTGTGAAATTCCACATGCAAGATCATGATAAATTTCATCCTATACTCAAACGAAACGTAACATTCCATCAGGGGGGAGAAGGTGTGTGGTCCCTTTTGGAACAATATAATAGAGAAAGCTAGTTTAAGCTTTTTACTTTTATTTTCTTTTCATATGATATTGATAAAGAGGGTACTATTTATACATTAGCATCAAAATCAAAGTGGGTTAAGGAATCACCACTAGGGAAGAAAAATGTTTCATAATGTTCTAACTCACTACTTCAATAGTCACAAATCTTCTTTTATATTTCATTATCATAGTGGAATTAGATCTTTTTTTCTTAGACATTGAATTGGTCCTATAATATAAACCTTCTCTTTAGGAAAGAAAATAAAAATGAAGCTTGTAGGAAAAATGGCTATCCTTACATTTTTATAGGACAAATGCCAAATAAAAATTGTCTTGATGAGTCCTAACATCTTTCTTATTCTTGGTGATTTCTCAACACACAACTCATTTATAACATATTATTTGCTGGAAATTAAAAATAAATGCACCCTCATGTTTTAGACTCCTGTTTAATACACAAACTCATTCTTTTTAAGGTGTTTATCATGTGCTTTGTATTCAACTTTTATTTAAAAGAATAAGGATAATAAAAAGAATAAGGAACTCATTACCACTTTATCATTAATATAGTTTGTCAATAATTTAATTTTTTGTATTATTAAGGGTATATCTTCACCCTTTAGGTGGAGAACAACTCTCTTTCGAGGTGCGTGACTGTCTCTACCAACAAGTATCGTTTTTAGGAATCAAACGTTTTACCTTTTAGTTATTATAAGAATCTAACGGGATCTTATACTAATAGACCAACATCTTGTAAGCTATAATTAATCGAAAATAAAAATTGATCTAAACAATGTTATTTATATCAAAAGTTAATTGTTGGCTTTATACTTTTTCTTTGACGTGTAATTTTCATTAAAATTTGATACATGGAAAATTTTCTCTAGCGTGGTTTGAAATTTCTGACTAATTTATTCAAGAATAACAACAATTGTATAAAAAATATAATTGAAAATATTATATTTCAGCCTTATTTTATTTATTGGAATTTGCCATTTTTAGAATTTAAAGTATGGAGTACATAAAACTTTCAGTAAACAGTTCTTAACTTCTTACCTTACCTTGTGACTTTGTGTTGTTTGAAGTTTGGAGGATGATATAATGAAAATGAAAATGAAAATGATAGGATAGAAAAAGAAGGAAAAAAGTGGAATGTAGTAGAGTCACATGTATATTGTTTAGATATTTTCATTTCATTTACTTGTAACCCAACTTAAAAAATTAAAAATTTGGTGCTTATGGGCGAAGGTAAAGTTCTTCCATTCCTATTTTTTGTGAAAAAAACTGTCAAGGAAAATTTATTTTTGTTAAAAAAAATAAGAACTTTATAATGAAAAGAAGAATACTTAATATGTTCAAATTAAATGAACTTTACCTTTTTAATTAAATGTTTTATTTTAGTTTTCTCAGCAGATAAAAGTACTCATTAACAGTACATAAAAGGTGCTTATTAAAAAACAATATATTTCTTATCATACAACCATAGCTACTTTGTTATTAACTTGATGCACTTTAAGGATGGGGAATATTGTCAGAGGAGATGGGTTTTCATAAAGTGAAAAAAAATATCTACTAACACTGATAAGTTTTATTCATTATATCGTACACCATTAATACTTTATATAATTTATTCTTTAAAAAAATATATAAATTAAGAATGTTTATGTGTCGGGTAGACTTAACTTTTACCCGACCCAAAATATTCGTAAGGTCACTTTTTTGTATCCGAACCTAACCCTAGGTCCAAAGCTAACCCAACTTCAAATTAGAAAGGATAATCTTTGAATCTGAGCTCGACCCTAGACCTGACTATATATAGTACATGTTTCTTTAAGATAAAGTCTTTTTACTATTTTACTTATTATTATGGATATTTAATTTGATATATGAAATGATGAATATATGTATATATTATTAATCATGTACATATGATAAAAAATTTAGAGAATAAATTATAGTTTCAATCAAAGAGATATCACTACTCTACACATAATTGAATATAGACATGTACAAACATAGTAAATGAGTGAACATGAGACGAGTCATGTTTGTCCTTTATCCCCCTAAATATTTCTAGATCTAATTTTTAAATTCAGACACAAACCTAGACCTAATCAAATTTGACAATATTTGAACATGATTGTGATCAGGCTATACTCTGTGAGTGAATAGGATTTGATCTTGTTCACTTATAAAATAAATAAATAGTTGATAATATAATGAATGTGTACTTTACAATGACATTGCATTGTATAGATATTATAGTGATGGATAAATATATAATTCAATAAATTCACACAAAGTCAATGAAGATGATCCCACTTATCCTTTCATTATTATTTAAAGGGCCAATATGGGCCAAAGCGAGAAGGGTTTACGAGCATAACATTGACACAAACAGATACAAGAAATAATTAATTTTAATATATTATTCGGGTGAACTGTAATGAGGGACCTACATACACATGCAAATGGAGGGAATAATTCTGTTAGAATTGATCCGGATATTGCGGTGCCAAGAAAAGGAATGAGGAAGCGCATGATGAGTACAAGGCTAAAGGAATACGTGCCTGCCTGATTTAGTATATAGTAATGAAGGAGAGTAGTTTTATGATTAAGCATGTAATGAGAATTATCTCTCTTCTATTCTTCTTCCAAAACTCTATTCTGTTTTACATCACTACTGTACCCTCACTTTCCTTCTATAGCATATTCTGGAAGTGACTATAATACCATACATCCAAGTACTATTATCCATTATTGTATTTACTTCATTACAATTGGTGCTTTCATCTCACCATGGCAGAAAATACCAGAATGAAGGAGCTCAGTTCTGACGTCAAGCGCAATGCTGAAGCAATTGAAAAATTATACAGTGATTTCCATCAGCAGCTGGACCGATTAGAACTTGCAAACTCCACTCGTTTTGAACGTTTGGAAGCGATGCAGATGAACACCGACAACCAATTTTCGCAGATCAACAGTGCGCTTGAGTTATTGCTGAATCAGAGTTCCCAGAAATCTCCCCATGGTGCCGACAGCTCACACAAACAAGCCTTTCAGGTGAGAAACATTAAACTGGAATTTCCACGTTTTGATGGCAATGATGTGTTACAATGGATCTTTCGTGCGGAACAATTCTTTGATTATTATGGTACGCTGGATCCGGATCGGTTAACCATAGCTTCAGTGCATTTAGACAAGGACGTAGTCCCTTGGTTCCAGATGATGCAACGTTCCCAACCCTTCCATTCTTGGGTCGAATTCACACGGGCCCTCGAATTGGACTTTGGACCATCGATCTATGAATGCCCAAGAGCAACACTATTCAAATTAACTCAATCTGGGATTGTAGCTGATTATTATCTGCAATTTACTTCTCTAGCTAACAGAGTTTATGGCTTGAGTAATGATGCTCTCATAGATTGTTTCATTAGTGGGTTAATTCTAGAGATCCGAAGAGATGTGATGATTCACACACCCATTTCAATTGTTAAAGCTGTGTCACTTGCCAAAGTTTATGAAGAAAAATATTCCTCAACCATTAAGCCACATACAACCCCCTCTGCCAATTCGTATACCCACAGAGCACCCTTCAATTCAAATCCAACAGCCACTTACCAAAAAACACCCAACACTCCTCTCCTTCCAACCCCACCAACAAGACCTATGCACCCCAACCAAAGAAACCCAAACATTAAACGAATTTCCCCAGCTGAAATGCAATTAAGAAGAGAAAAGGGTCTATGTTATTGGTGCGATGATAAATTTTCCCTAACCCATAAGTGCCCAAATCGCCAAGTCATGATGTTGCAATTTGATCATTGTGAAGATGATATCCCACCCAATCTTAACTCACCCCAACTAGATATCACCTCCCCTGACCCTGACCCTGACCCTACTACAAATGACCACCATCTGTCTCTAAATGCGATGAAAGGAACCAGTAGTACGGGCATCCTACGATTCACGGGCCATATTGGACACATCGGTGCTCAGGTCTTAGTCGATGGTGGTAGTTCAGACAATTTTCTTCACCCAAGGATTGCTGAATTTCTAAAATTGCCCGTTGAGCCAGGACCGGGTTTAAAAGTTTTGGTGGGAAATGGCCAAACTATGACTGCAGAGGGCATGATTCCGCAATTGTCACTCACAGTACAAGGACATGAATTGATACTACCAGTATTGTTACTACCTGTGGCAGGTGCAGATATTATTTTGGGTGCCTCTTGGCTGGCTACATTAGGCCCACATGTGGCTGATTATGCAACTTTGACTTTAAAATTTTTCTGCAAAGGAAATTTTGTGACATTACAAGGTGAAAGAAGCACAACACCTAGGCAGACACAGTTTCATCATTGTAAAAGGCTAGCCCACACGGCTGCTATAGCTGAATCTTTTACAATTCAATTACTTTCCCTACATGCGGTGGATGATGCCATGAAAGACCTACCACAGAATCTAGTTCCTGAGATTTCTCAGTTATTGCACACATACAGTTCAGTTTTTCAAACTCCCCAATCTCTACCACCTCCTCGCAGCCAAAATCATGCTATTCCACTATTGGAAGGTACTACGCCTGTCAAAACCAAGCCATATCGCTATCCTCATAGCCAGAAAGAACAAATCGAGAAGATGGTACATGAAATGCTAGACCAAGGTATTATACAACCTAGTACCAGTCCTTTCTCTTCACCAATTCTACTTGTGAAGAAGAAAGATGGTAGCTGGAGATTTTGCACGGACTATCGAGCTTTAAATGCTGTCACCATAAAAGACAGTTTTCCTATACCAACTGTAGATGAATTGTTGGATGAGCTATATGGTGCCAAATTTTTTTCAAAGCTCGACTTAAGGTCGGGGTATCATCAGATCTTGGTGCAATCAGAAGATAGGCCTAAAACGGCTTTTCGAACCCACCATGGACACTATGAATGGTTAGTCATGCCTTTTGGATTAACCAATGCTCCAGCAACTTTTCAGAATTTGATGAATCATGTTTTTCAGGAGGCTTTGAGAAAATATGTGCTGGTTTTTTTTTATGATATACTCATCTATAGTCTGACTTGGCATGACCACTTGACTCATTTGGAAAATGTGCTACGGGTTCTTCAACAACATGTGTTGTTTGCCAAATTATCCAAGTGTTCATTTGGTGTGCTAGAAATTGAATATTTGGGTCACATGGTTTCTGGACAAGGTGTCTCTATGGTTAACAGCAAGATTCAGGCAATCCTTGATTGGCCAGCACCAACAAATGTGAAACAATTAAGAGGATTCTTGGGTCTCACAGGATACTATAGACGTTTTATCAAAGCTTATGCCAACATTGCTACTCCTCTAACTGAATTACTCAAGAAGGATGGTTATGTGTGGACTGAGGCCACGGACACAACATTCAAATCACTCAAGGCAGCCATGACAACAGCACCTGTTCTGGGGCTACCAAACTTCAAACAACCATTTATCTTAGAAACCGATGCCTCGGGGGTTGGCATAGGTGCAGTGTTACACCAGAGTGGTCATCCAATTGCCTATTTTTCCAAGAAACTTGCACCACGCACTCAACAAAAGTCTGCTTATTTTAGAGAAATGTTGGCCATAGCTGAAGCAATTGCGAAGTTCCGACACTATCTATTGGGTCATAGATTTATTATTCGCACTGATCAGCAAAGCTTAAGAAGTTTAATGGAGCAAAGCTTGCACACCCCAGAACAACAAAAGTGGCTCCATAGGTTCTTAGACTACGATTTCACCATTGAGTATAAGCCAGGAAAAGATAACTTGGCTGCTGATGCACTCTCTCGAGTATTGTTTTTGTCATGGTCTGAGCCTCAAAATTCATTGGTGGCCGAGTTAAAAACAGCTCTGCACAAAGATCCTAAATTGCAAGTCGTTATACAACAATGTGCTGAGAAACCACAATTGCACCCAAATTACTCCGTGAAGGGTGAATTGTTATATTGGAAACACAGACTTGTGGTGCCTAAGGATGGGGATCTTATACAACACCTCTTACGAGAGTTTCATAGTTCGCCAATAGGGGGTCATTCTGGAATTACTAGAACATTGGCACGAGTATCTCAACAATTTTATTGGTCGGAGATGAAGCGAGATGTGCAGAATTTTGTTCAAACTTGTGCCATTTGTCAGCAAGCCAAGGTTTTACATAGTAAACCAGCAGGTTTACTGTAGCCCTTGCCTATTCCTTCGCAAGTTTGGGAGGACATAGCAATGGACTTCATAACCGGCCTACCAAATTCTTTTGGGTGCAATACTATATTAGTGGTAGTGGACCGTATGTCAAAATATGCCCATTTTATTGCACTTAAGGGAGACTACACTAGCAAATCTGTTGCAGAGTTATTCATGACCCATGTTGTTAAGTTGCATGGCATGCCGAAGTCAATAGTGTCTGACCGGGATAAAGTCTTTACAAGCAAATTCTGGAAACATTTGTTTCAACTGCACGGTACCACCTTAGCCATGAGTTCCGCATACCATCCACAATCAGATGGTCAGTCTGAGGTAGTCAACAAGAGTGTGGAAATGTTTCTCCGCTGCTTCACTTTTAACAATCCAAAGGCTTGGTACAAGGCTTTGAGCTGGGCTGAATTTTGGTACAACACCTCATTCCATACTAGTATCGGCATGACACCATTCAAAGCATTATATGGGAGAGATCCACCCGACTTAGTCCGCTATATTCCACACGCTTCAGATTCTGTCACGCTGCAGGAAATGTTGCTCAGTAGGGATACCATATTACAGCAGTTGAAACAACACTTGGCAAGAGCTCAAAATTACATGAAAAATCAAGCGGACATGAAAAGAATAGATATGTCCTTGGAAGTGGGAGATTTGGTCTTAGTCAAGCTCCAACCTTATCGACAACATTCTGTTTCCTTGAGCAGAAATCAGAAGCTGAGTATGAGGTACTTTGGACCATTTCCGGTTGTGGCCAAAATAGGTAGTGTAGCCTACAAGTTACAACTACCAGCGGATGCTCAAATACACCCTGTTTTTCACATTTCTCAATTGAAGCCATTCAAAGGAGTTCCACGGGATCAATACATGCCCTTGCCACTTACAACAACCACTACTGGCCCACTACTTGCACCCCATGCCATTCTGTAAACCAGATCCATTAAGCAAGATTCACATATCGTGCCCCAGGTGCTTGTGCAATGGGAAAACACTACCCCAGCTGAAGCCACATGGGAGAATTTCACTGAAATGATAGACTGTTTTCCCAATTTCAACCTTGAGGACAAGGTTGTCATAGATAGGGAGGGTATTGTAATGAGGGACCCACATGCACATGCAAATGGAGGGAATAATTCTGTTAGAATTGATCCGGATATTGCGGTGCCAAGAAAAGGAATGAGGAAGCGCATGATGAGTACAAGGCTAAAGGAATACGTGCCTGCCTGATTTAGTATATAGTAATGAAGGAGAGTAGTTTTATGATTAAGCATGTAATGAGAATTATCTCTCTTCTATTCTTCTTCCAAAACTCTATTATGTTTTACATCACTACTGTACCCTCACTTTCCTTCTATAGCATATTCTGGAAGTGACTATAATACCATACATCCAAGTACTATTATCCATTATTGTATTTACTTCATTACATGAACTTTTCAACTTATATCAATATAATATTATTATATGCATTTTTTAATAATTAATATGGTATTTGTGAGAATCCAATACAATTTCTCTATTTAGAAGTTCTGATATCCTAAATTATATTGAATTCACATTGATTGAATTAAGTTAGGAAAATGACTCATTTAAATGAAAAGTTGTCCACATTTATTTTTTCTCAAACACAACAGGAATATAAAATCTTGATAAGAAAAATCAAATTCCTTATCCTTTGGTTCATGTTGTAACTGTAACTTGTAACAATTCTAAATGACACGAAATAATACTTACTAGCTAAGTTATGATCAAGTCTCTCTCTTTAAGACGTTTTGTAGTATTGCCCAAATGTGCAAACAACCTATCAACCACGTCGTCCCCAAATAAAACAGCTCAGGTCTCTATTATCAAATTCTTACTGCATTGTAGGAACCAATCTCGAATACACCCACCACAATATGGCTACTAGTGCAAATTCTTGAAATTCCCACAATATGACCACACATGTCAATTCTTTTCCTACTATCTGACTACTAGTGTTAGTTCTCGAAATGTCCAAAATATGACTACATGTGCTAATTCTTTTCCCTCAATACTAACTACTAGTGTCAGTTATCGAAATATCAATAATATGGCTATCTATGTCAATTATTAGTACCACAGAAAGAAATGGGGAAAAATTTGTCGGAAATGTATCGTCGGAAAATATGAGGGAGAAAGAAAAGGTTGAATGAAATCACATTCAACTTGGGACAAGTTATAATGAAGGAAGAATGCTTTTATTTATAACATATAATTTCTTCCATGTTCCTCGTCTTTCCAATGTGTGACTTGAGAGTTGTTTTTCAAAACTCTTCTACGTGAGATTTGAGAGTTTTTTAGATTTCACACTCAAAAGTTCCCATTAATGGATTTCAACAAACCAAGTTCCAACAATCTACCACTTGAAATTAAAAATTATTTCCGAGAATTTATGTGGTCTCAATAAGATTGTGCATAAACAAAGGTGTCATGCGACTTGAACCTTTGCATAGTGAGTAAGATCTAAATTTTACTAGAGTGACTCGTAGTCTTGAACTCTATCTCTAACATCAAACCAGACAACATTTTCAAATGTGTATTATGTAAATCCCGTGCGTTAAAGGTCATGCACATTTATCACAGTATCGTGAACGCTTTAGAAATTTATGCCCCATAATTTCAAAGGAAGCGGTCCACTTTCCAGTTCACAAAGGTGAGTCTATCAAGAGTACAATTGTAACCTAGGTACTCCACTCTAATTGGAGTATAAATATCATCAAGAGTTTAACTTATCCTTACATATGTTGCATGAATCATGTTTTTCATAATTTTATAGCATGTTCAATTTCATATCACTTCACAACTTGTTGTTACCCATTGAACCTATTTCTTAGGATCTCCAGTCAGTTAGGTCGGGTTACCATCATGAGTGATTCTCATTCTAAGGGCAATAGTCTCATACTCTCAGAAATATTATGAACTTTATCTCTAGATAGTCCTTTCGTCAAATGATCTGCTAAGTTATTCTCAGTGCGCATATGATCCACTCTAACAGCTCCTATTGAGAGTAACTCTCTAATGGTGTTGTGTTTACGATGAATTTGTCGTCTCTTACCGTTATAAAAGCGGTTCTTAATTTATACAATAGTTGAAGTACTATTACAATGGAACAACACATCTTGTATCAGTTTTTCCCACAGAGGAATCTGTGCAAGCAAGTTTCTCAGCCAACTTGCTTTTTCACTAACTGTTGTTGTTGCTAATGCTATCATCTCAACTTCCATAGATTGAACTAAAATAGTTTGTTTTTTGTTAGACTCTAGATAGACAGATAGTTCATCTCATTATTTATGGCTTCTTGCCACAAATCAGTATCCAAAGAAGTCAAAACTTCTTGGACAGTTGATAAATTCTCCTCCAATATATAAACCATATAATCAAGTTTATACTCTCTGGCAGTTATTGCTCTCTTTCTAATTCTAGGTTCTATTTCAAACCTTTCATTTTTATTATTATCTCTAATCACATGTATGTGACTAATTGATGTGCCCTCACTATTTATTAATTTAAAAGAGAATTTATTTTTCATTAAAATCAACATCGTTTAGACTTAATGATCACTTTGTGTTAAAGTCATAAAACCAATACGTCTTGATGTTTACAACATACCCAATAAATACACATTCATAGGCTCTATGAGTTCAACTCTATAGGCATACCATCGGAAATGATTTCATGAACAATTATACTGAGACTCTACTGATTTATTATTAGTCATATGATACTTAAGGTAACGACTAATAACATATTTTTTAGTCTCAGCTTCCTTAGTACCATATTTCTTTTCAAGTGTATACCAAATTAATTTGGCCGACTTGTATGAGCTGTAGTAATCATAGAGATCATATGACAACTCATTCAGAATGAAAATTTTACACAAATAATTATTTTCATTCCAGATACCTATTTCAATAGCTAGTTTATCTTTTTTCTCTTTTTCAGTTTTTTCCGGCAATACTAGGATACCGGTTTTCAGAACGTGAGCAACTTTTCTCACAGTGAAGAAAAATTTCATCTTATGTTGCCACCGTTTGAAATTTGTTCAATCAAACCGAAATGGTTTGTTTATGTCATGGTTGTTCAGTCCAATAATATTATCTACGAATGCTATTGTTGTAGAAACGTGAAAAATGTAACTATCTACATTCTAATATTTTGTTCCATCTAATCGAAATGGTTTGTCTTTCAAAACTCTTCTATATGGGCTTGAGAGTTTTTTAGATTTCACATTCAAAAGTTTTCACTAATGACTTTCAACAAACTAAATTCCAACAGTTCCTACATATAAATTTAAAGTATATTACTCTCAATTTAATTTTTTACATATTATCACAATATATAAATACATACATTTTTTCCTCATCAATTTAACTATCTACATTCCAATAAATTTCCATCCACATTTTCAGCTGCTGGAATTTGATCTATTATTTTTAATAATGCCTAGATATACGATAATGGAATATAGTGTCCCCTCAAATAAAAAGGTTAAGAGTTTTGAATAAAATACAGAAAGTATAAGAAATTTTTATATTATTATACACTATTCATATTTAATCATTATTAATAAGTAATATAAATGAATAATAAATAATAATAATAAGTATGTTACATTTTTACATTATACTAAAACACTTTTATGCATATGTAGAATAAGAGAAAGAGAACTAGAAGAGAAAAATATTATTAAGAGAAAGTTAATTTTTTTCCTCATACAAGATAAAAAATCTTTATATTTCTCATTTATGCCCATCTTCTTACTTTCTTCTCTCTTCCAACAGAAAGAAACACTAATGTGGAGCATACCATTATTGCTTTACATTTTTGTAGTAAATTAAAGATTTAAAATCTATACATTAATAAAAGTTTTTTACTTTGTATTAAGAATATAATATCTATATATTATCAAATATTTAAATACAATTATTAAATTATACACATTTACTAATAAAATGTAAGTGTAGGTGTAAGAATGTATTGGATCTCTAAGGTCAATGACTAATTTTTTAGAGCGATATTTATTAGGAAAGATAGTTAAGAAATCCAAAATGTTAGTTCTTATCCAAAAATGCGAAAAAATATTCTGGAAGACAATAATAAATAAATAAATATAAATGAAAGACTATTCAATCACTATTAAAATAAATATTTCCCTCCGGAATTAATAGCATGCAAGTCATACATTAATAACATTGTCGGTGGGTTGATAGATTTTTTGATAGGCTAGGCAAGCAAAGCCAAGGTTGTCACTTTTTCTTACCAACTCTCTCTCTCTCTCTCTCTCACTCTCTCTCACTCTGCATCCAAAGCCAAAGCTTATCCCCCACTTGTTTCTGCCTCAGCCATATCTTCCTTCATTTATACCCAACAACCCATGTAACATACTCTGTGTATGTGAGTCAAAAAACTCAAACTGAAACACTATCAACAACAACAACACCATCACCATCAACACCATATATCGAAGTTCATAAGAAGAAGATAAGATGATGAACGGTGATGACGCTATTACTATTGAGACTCAGTGCATAAGGAGGCATCACAAACATGAACCTAGAGACAATCAGTGCACTTCTGCACTTGTCAAACACATCAAAGCCCCTGTTCATCTGGTTAGTTTTCATTTTGTTTCTCATCAAATTGTTCATTTTTTCATAAATTGTGTGTCTTTGATTTCTGGGTCTGATTAAAATTTGATTTTTTCTCACTCCTTTTAAGATCTGAGCGATTTTGCTCACTTATAAAGGCTATTTTCAATCTGGGTATGTGAGTTATGGCTTTTCCCTTGATGGGTGTCTCTTGATTTTGTCCTGTTTCTTGAGGTTTGATGCTTATTCTTAATTTTGGTTACTTTTTGTGTATCGGAAAAGTTGAGATTTTTGAGCTCATTAGATGTATGTTTTGATTGGTTCATGGTTATGATTATGAAATCTGGTTATGGGGAAGGGTGGTCTAAGTCTTCATTTGTTAGGAGATTCATAGGAATTTTGGTGTCACATCCAATTTCTTAAGATGAAACATGTCATATATAAGTGGATGTATGTTTTTTGATGGATTTGTTTGTCAAGTTTTGTGTTTCAACTCAACCCTTCTGGTCAATGTTAAGTGTGCAGCTGATGAAGAAAGAAATCTGAAAAATTTAAGGCTTTATTTGGATGCATATTGTTTAGCAGCTGACAAGAGTGTTACACTTATTTTTTGTTCTACAGCTGAGATATGTTTTCAGTAATCCAAGCACTACAGAACATTCTTAATTTGTTTTCTAAATTGACTTATACTTTGTCTCTAGGACACTCAAATGGAGGTTCAGTGTCATCAAATTGAAGAAATAAGTTGATGTGATGGCATGTTGCCTTATATTGTGAACTTTGTATCGAAAGAGCTTAAAGAAATTGATTATCAATTGATCTCATTAGTTTATTTATCTATTTCAGGTGTGGTCTCTGGTTAGAAGATTTGATCAACCACAAAAATACAAACCATTTGTTAGCAGGTGTATCATGCAAGGGGACCTTGGCATTGGGAGTGTTAGAGAAGTGAATGTTAAATCTGGTCTTCCAGCCACAACCAGTACTGAGAGGTTGGAACAACTTGATGATGAGGAACACATTCTCGGCATCAAGATTGTTGGAGGTGACCATAGGCTGAGGGTATGGCGCTTTCTTCGTCTCTATTTGTTTTATCTTGCTTTTAGCTTTTGATAACCAAATATTGTAAGTTCCTAAATGATCATAATTGGATATATTAAATGTGGGTATCTAGTTGAGTTATTAGCTGAGAATATTCTTCCACATACACACGAATAAATTGCATTGTCGAATAATTTTTTTGGTAATCTTGAATTTGTTTTGAAATTATAGCTTAATAGGTATAAATTCCACATACACACTATCACTTGCCTGCTTCTGTTGTTTAATTGATATACTTTCAGGGATCTTTGTCTTTTCTATAACTATGCCTTTGTCTTCATGTACATCACTATTGGGGAATGCATTGAATGGATTGAAGACTACAGAGTCTCCTATTTGGCATCAATTTTTGCTGTGTTGGTTTTGCAATTCATATTGTACTTATACCGTAGTTGGTTGATTAACTTAATGTGCATTGTGTGTTGATTATATCATTAATTTAAATGTCATATTGGTAAGAGCTAAAAAATTTGGTTGAAGCTTGGATAATTACTTTTATAGAAAAGGTTAGAAGATTGTTTTTAGTAACACTTACACATATATTCACAGATTACCATGCATTGATATATGTTTAAACTTTAATGAGATGCACTTGGTATAGGCTAAATATGAGATTGTTAATTCATTTTTTATGCTGTTAAACTGGCATTTTAAGAGATTTATTTGCTAGCTCTATTATCAAGCTAATTCAATCATGTCATGCGGAACTTGTAGAACTATTCTTCCACAATCACTGTCCACCCAGAGGTCATTGATGGTAGACCTGGTACAATGGTGATTGAATCATTTGTGGTGGATGTGCCAGACGGGAACACCAGGGACGAAACTTGTTACTTTGTGGAGGCTTTGATTAGGTGCAACCTGAGCTCTTTGGCTGATGTCTCAGAAAGGATGGCCGTGCAGGGTCGAACCGATCCACTTAACCTTTAAGTCCGTCTAAGGGAATATGAAGATAGGTTCATACAATTATATGATCCGTGGTGTTTTGGTCCCAGTTCGGTGGAGATTGGTTGGTGCGTTCCTTCCGAAAATCCAGAAGTTTTGGATGTTCTCTTTCTCTCTATCAAGGATATCTTTCCCCTACCATCCTTCCATGCAATTCTACCTGTGATATTTTCCTCTTTTGAACAGCAAAGTTTTTCTTATTTAGTTTTGAGTAAATATACATTTTAGTCCCTCATCTTTTTCAACCTTATCAGTTTGGTCCGTCAAAAATTGAAAAACCCAAAATGGTTTCCAAAAGTTTCAAATGTAGGTCAAATTAGTCATTTTTAACATGTTTTAGAATACCTGATAGGAATTAATTTGACCTACATTTGAAATTTTTAGGAAACCATTTTGGATTTTTTAATTTTTGATGAACCAAATTGGTAAGATGGAAAAATATGAAGGACTGAAATGATATTTACTTTTTAGTTTTTGGTGGAAGATGAGATTCTTCTGGCTTCATGAGCATTTGATGATGGGAGGGGAAAGTTGTTTTTCTCTGCTATATATCCTTCCTTAGTTTTGTGGTTGGTGATGTGTCACTGAAGTTATTTGTAAATATTTTTGTTGGAAAAAAGACAACTGCAGCAGTCTTTTACAAGTCATGTTTAGTAGCAAGATTAGTTATGTGGTGGCAGGAGAAGGACCCTTAATAGTGGATACTTAGTAGCCACTTTTGTATGTGTAGTGTAGCTTCTTTTGTAAGTTATATATTGCACAATTTCCTTGCTATAGGCTATGTTTATAACACTAATTCAAATAGACATGCTTCTGGCCACTTCTAGTGAACTATGTTTCATACCTATGAAAATATGTCATGTCAATTAAAAAAATTAATTTTTTTTTTTTGTTTTTGTACTAATATCATTGGTGTGAAACATTGTTTTGGACATAGTTTGGGATGACAGATCATTGACTTTCTCATAGATAAGTTTTTTCTTCCTCTAAGTATTGCAGGTACTTGCAATTTCAGTTCATCCTTTTCCACTTTATGAGGAAGATTAAAGCCATTAAAAACAAGTAATGCTACATAACCATAAAAATATTGTCACAATTTTAATAGGATAGAAGAGTTGTTGGATGAAATGAAGTGGTAATAAATATTGCTCATTTATTCAAGAGATAACAAGTTGTCACATCATTACTCAAAAAAGATTGTAAAAAGATTCTGGTTGACTAGTATTTTTTTCTAAAACAATATGGGAATCCACATCCTAAAGGGTTGAGTGTGCAAATAAAAATGATGTCTAAAACAGCTAAGTGCCAAGTCAAAAGAACGGATATACAAGGGAGTTAGATTTTCCTTTGTACTACTTATCTCTCATTCATAGTTTGCTATTTTATTCATCCAAGAAAACTAAGCCTTCTACCAAATATTTGGTAAGTTTCTCTGTATAAGATTTAAGGAATATGGGAATTCTTTTATGTCCTTTTACAATTATCTAATCATATCACCTTCATAAATGATATAATATGATTATAATTAAGAGTGTAATATTTACATCTTGCTAGTATAAAGATTTATACACAATCAATACATTATCTAACATTCATTTGTATGATTTTTTTGAAGAGTCGATGATGATTGTGTATAAAATTCATCAGTATATAAATTATTTTCTCTTAAATTAAATTTACTTAAATTTTAGCACATTCTGTTTGTAATGTACAAGTTATGGGTGGTTATTTATGATGAGAATCACTTGGCCATTTCTTGCACTCAACTTCGCACAGAAACACACTATTTTCAGTTTCCATTTTCATCACTCACTAACTTGAGTACTTGGATTAATACTTGTGTCTGCTGCACTAGAAATTTATGCATGTGTTTTATTTGCATAAGCACACTAATGAATTGGTTTTGACACCAATTTATGCAGAAGATGTTGAAGAGGGATATAGGATGAGAAAAAAATGATGTAGTAATAATAAGCAAAACTACTATGAACTTCATGAAAATTACATATATTTTTCAAGCTGATTGCTAGTTTGTCTGAGTTTGAAAATTACTTTCTATAAACAATTTTGAGTTTACATTTCATTTGTGGACGAAACCAACCTCGAAGAATAAATTTTCCTCTTGTCAATGATGAAATCCCGTGAAGTACAAAAACTTGTAGCAGAAGTTGGAAATGGTGCATCTGTTCAGTAACTTGCATTACAATTGACAAAGCTTCATAGTGGGAGCTAAGTCACATTGTTGGTGATGCTGACCCCAGTAATGTATCTGTTTCAACATTTTCACACAGTGGCTTTGCAGAAAAAGTAATCTATTTCAAGTGCCGAATTTAGGCAAAAAATGAAGGCTCTTCATGGACACACTCCCCCTCCATCATATTAGGATCATAATGAACAGAGGTGAAAATCCTCTAGGCTTTTGTCTAGGTTTCCTATTACCAACAATCATTGCAGGAGCACTGCCCATTCATAAAATGGTGAAAACGACCACCATCTCTAAGGAAAATCTCACGATTTCGAGCCAAAGAAATGTACTTTGCTGCTGTATGACAGTCATGACAAATTCTTGTGTTCTTAACTACCCTAATAGGTGACCCACTTTGTGTTTTCATCAGTCCATAAGCCATAGCCAACTTCTCGGTATGACTGAGTAGAACCTTCTCCTTCTCTTTGTCGTCAATGTTCTGATAAACACAATTAATGTCAGGTATGTATCCCAGCATTCGTATTTCAGAAATTAACTGATACAACTCAAAATATATTTCTCCTTCCTCGGGATGTGATTTCCCTTCTGTGGAAAACACATGAACAGACTGATTAACTTGTGTCCAGCTCCATACATGAGGACTTTTGATCCCCAAGGCAGTCATTTTATCTTTAAGGCGCTCCACATCGTCCCACCGGTTTAAACTGGAATATATATTCATCATCAACACATAGTTAGCGGAATTATACGGTTCCAACTTGAAAAGTTTCCTTGCTGCAATCTCTGCTAGCTTAATATCTTTGTGAATTCTACAGCATGCAAGAAGAGCACCCCAAATACTGGCATCCGGCTTTACTGGCATATTTTGTATGAAATCTACAGCTTCGTCAAGAAAACCGGCTTTTCCAAGAAGGTCTACCATGCAAGAGTAGTGTTCAATTGTTGGAATAATGTTGTAATCTGTCTTCATACTGTCGAAGTACTTCCACCCTTCATCAACTAAACCTGAACTTTTGCAGCCAGATAGAAGAGCTGTGAAGGTTATTGCATCTGGTCTGATGCCTGTTTTGCACATGTTGTCAAAAAGAATCATTACCTCTTCTCCATGGCCATGAAGGGCATATCCCATCAAAATGCAATTCCAACATGGCAGTGTTTTTTCCCGAATTCCATTGAAAACTTCATGGGCTACTTTTAATTTTCCTCCCTTACTATACATGTCAATGAGGGCCGTGGCTAAATATATGTCATCCACAAATCCAAGTCTTATACTGAAGCAGTGTATCTCTTCTCCTTTCTTTAACAGCGATGGACCTGAACACGCACGAAGTAAGCTGCAAATGGTAGTAGAGTTAGGTTTTACATTTTCCTCCTGCATTTGGATGAAAAACTGTAGTGCATCCCGATATTTCTCATTCTGAGAACAGCCTGATATCATAGCTGTCCAGGACACCACATTAGGAGTAAATCCCAAGCTCTTCATCCGATTAATCACAGCCAGAGCTTCTTCGCTGCGGCCCCACATTGAATAACCTGAAACCAAACTGTTCCACGTCACCAAATCATGTTTTATTCCTTCCTTCTCCATCTGGTTCAGTAGTGTTTCAGCATTGCTAAACAGGCCCTTGAAGCAGTACCCTGATATCAAAGAATTCCAAGCACAAACGTTTTTGTTCTTTGTATGGTGGAACACTGCTTGAGCTTTATCTAACCGATCATTCTTGATATACATATCAACCAATGAAGTACAAACATAGACATCATAGTCAAGCTTATTTCTGATTATATAACCATGGATTTCTTTCCCATAGTTAAACAAATCCAATTCAATAACTGCTTGTAAAGCACTGGTTACCGAGCACGAATCTGGCTTGAATCCTGCACTTTGCAGGTTCCGGAAATTGCTCAGAACCATTTCATATGAGCCCTGAAGAAAATGGCCTGACAGAAGAGAATTCCAAGTTATAATGTCTGGTTTAATGCTGGAAGACTCCATTTCTTGGAACATATCCCAGGCCTCATTCAAACAGCCATCAACGGCATAACTTGAAATTATCGAGTTCCAAGATGACAAGTTATGATCCTCCATTGAATCAAAAACTGCTCTGGCTAGCCTGAGTCTACTGTTTCTAGAGTACATGCTAATTATGGAATTGGAAATTGAAATATTTGACACAAGTCCAAATCTCAAAACATACCCATGAATCTGCTTCCCTTCATTGAGAGCTCTTAACTTTCCACATGCTTGCATCATCTTCACAATGGTGCCACCAGTGGCTTTGGCAGATGATAACTGCATGCCCCGAAACAGTTCCAAGGCATTCCACCACCTCTCACTCCTCAGGTTTGCTATAAGTACTGTATTCCACAAAAAATCTTCTTGATATGGGGTTTCATGAAATACTTGATTGGCCTTATCTATACCCCAACACTTCTCATACAAATTGATCAATGCACAACTCAAATGCACATCAAAATGGAACCCTCTTTTGATCAAACAAGCATGAATTTCCAAACCAACCCACAAATCCATTAAAGCCAAGCAAATTTTCAGCACAACAGTTAAAGCTTTGCTATCAAAGTTCACTCCTTTTCTACTCAATTCTTTAAACACCTTCAAGATCTCATTTGGGTTACCTCTAAAACTAGCAAATTCCTCAAGAAAAGAATTCCAAATAAGATAATTCCTTGTGAAACCAACAAAAAATACCTCTATTGCTGACACAAAATCTCCAAATTCCAAATAATATCTAATCAAGCTTGCATCCATTGTAGCCAAGTTCCCATTTTTTGGCAATTTCAACATCTGGGCATGCAATTCCCTAACAGAATTCAAAGTCCTTAACTCACCCAAGCTATCCAAAATAGAAAGAGATAATTTTGATGATGAAAATGAAGTTGAATGAAGATGCTTTGTATCTGATATTACATAAAGAATTGAAGGGGGTGAATGGGTTCTTAGAGGCATGTGGGTTTGTGGGTTGTGAAGAGAATGAGGAGTAAGATGAAGAAAAGGAGATAGCTTAGCCATAAGGCTTTGTATTTGGTACTGAGAGGAGATGCAAAATGTATAATTGGAAGGAACAGTTATTCTCTATGTTGAGATGCAACTCGAGTTATGTTATGTTGTGCATTTCTTAATTTCTTTGATATTTAAATGCTTGGTAGTGGCGGGTATGTTAGAAAAATGAAAGAAACCATGGGTGTGATAGAAAGAACTTGGAATTTTGTAGATAAGGTTTATCCTCACAACTGAACTGTTGGATTAATGGGCAAGCTAGGATTAATGTTTGGTCTTACTTCTGTTTACAAAGGGGAAAATAATAATGTACACCATAATATTTTTACATCGTCATTTATATTTAATTATTTAATTATCATTCATTCTAAAATGAATAAAATAGGAGTAAATAATACAAATGAAAAGATATATCAACCAGATATCAATCTAGTGATGTAAATGCTCATAAATCAGCATAATGATTAAAATATCAAAGATTTGATTCCTGTAATATTTATTGTGAGTGAGAGTCATGTACCTAGAAGTATCAAAATAGACTACTCAGACGGATTTGGGCTAGCCCACATTGGGTTTGGGCTAGACCGAGTCGGGCTAAAAAGTCGGATACAATTTATACATATCAAATTGTAGCCCAAACTCACCCTAAGCATGTTGTTGGTTGTGGCGGGCTAGCCCGCATAAACTAAAAAATAATTCTTTTTTTAAATTTTAACATATTTAATTTATTTAAAAATATGTATTATTTGATATTAACGTATAATTTTTTTAACACATTTGTTATGTCAAAAAATGCAATCAAATTTATAGATCTAATGCATTGTATTTAAGTCAAGACGTAATGTTAAGTCCACGTGTATGATTTTTAACATAACTTTTTTATTAAATCTCTCATTTCTATTGGACTCTCACTCTCTAACACAATATTTTGTCTCTTCACTTTAGTATATAAACTTTTGGATATTATAAAAAATATTATATTTTGTATGTTCTTTATCAACACTGTCATTGTGAATTATTATATTAAATTTGTTTGTTTGAAGTTCTCCATAGTAAACAATTATGTTGATTTCAGTTTTGTTGTAAATGTTATTTTCTTTATTATGTTTTTGTTGTAACAGTTAAATACACAATAACACAATATTTATCATCTATTTTTCATTATAAGTTGTTTTGTAAATTTTCACTTAGTTCTTATTACCAAGCCGAAGGTCTCAGAAAAAGTTAAAACAAATAAGTAAAACAGGAAACCCGAGTCCACCCGGGTAAGCTCGGCCCGAGCCCAAATTTAAAATAGTCCAATCGGGCCGGACTAAAAACCTGGATTCTATAAAAAGTACTTAATATGATACCCAAGCCTATAAATTTTCGAGTTTTGGCTTGTTTTGACAATTTTACATGTACCTAAAAGATATTAGTTTCTTAGTCATATTGCGAGAAATATATTTAGTTATAAAAAATGAGGGACAAATGATTTACACTATAATTAACATAATTCATTTTACACTGTTCCTACATAATTCATTATTTATATTTAATTTATCACTATTAGCTATAGAATAGATGAAATATGAGTAATATAAATGAAGAGATGATGATTTTGTATAAAATTTTACACTCTTCATTATATATTAGTTTCAAAAAAAGTAGTGGATGGCTAAGTTTGGTAAAGTATAAATATGTGCCATATGTATATTTCAAACATTTAATATCTTTAATTATACTTTATAGTTGTTTGAGAAATTAAGAAGGGCAAATGTGTAATTCTTGAAAATTGATAGACATGCGAATGTCTTGTCTCAAGCTTATTAGTCTTAAGTTACTTCAAATGGCTTCTCAAATTAGGGCTTTTAGTTCTAGGGTTTATCTGAAAACTCTCTCTCACCAATTATAAATTATTTTTTTAGTTTTAATTTATAAATTGTATAACTATAATTCGTTTATGTTTGGGTAGCTTATTTAGTTGAGTAAGACTTGCCCCTTACTTGACTCTAAATATTGATAGCGTTATTTTTTGAACTTTTAATATAATACTTATATATTTTAGATAAAGTTTTCTAAATATTGTACTTATTATTAAGGATGTAATTTGACATATAAAATAATATATATATAATTTTACTTATGATATTTTTGACAAAAAAGAAGTAATTATTATATACATGATTGAATAAAAATATATACAACCATGATAAGTGAGTGACATGAGACGAGTCAGGTCATACTTATCTCATACTAGACTCTAAATTTTGGCCGAGTCTATTTTTTGAATCTAAACTCGATCTAGACTCGATGAGATTCGACATCTTTGAGTCCACCATGGTCGGGCCAAACTGAGTAAGCTGGTAGGGTCGAGTCTTGTTCACCCATATGGTAAATGAATATAAGCTAATTTATTTAATTAGAGTAAAATAGAATAATTTTTGTTTACAAATTAAAAATTATTTATTTATATGGCAATTAATTTACTTGTTTTTCACATATTTTTTTAAAATAATTTTTAATATTTATTTTCATAAATATATTTCTTTATTACTTTTTTTATTTTATGACATATACTGAAAAAATTAAAATAAAAAATCTAAATATTTAAAAACAACATATCACATATTTTTAATATGAAGTTTAGTAAAAAGGTGAATGAGAAGTAAAATAACCTTAAAAATAAAAATAAAAATTGATATTTCAATAGGAAAAAATAAACAAACTTTGGACTTATGGTGGAGGAGTTTCAAATTTTGCTCCAACAAACACTTAGCATGTGAAGAAAATGTAGGTGATTGTGTTATTTTACTTCACATTTTCTACCCTTTTTTTAGTTTTATTTGGCAACAATTGAATTGTACTGCACTCTTTCAAAAAGTGAAGTACTACTTCCCTTCTTCTACTACACTGAGTACTTTCTAAACAATTCTAAGCCACGTGTCAAGCAACCATTGGCTAACTTCTTATATCCCATACACGTCATCACTGTGAAACCTTCCACATGTCTCTCTCCAGTTTCCACTCAATCAAGATCACTTCCCTAATAATGAAAACAAAACCAACACCAACTTGTTGTATTATCATGGTATAGTTCAAATCTCACAAATTCTATTCAATGGAGGCTCTAAATACTGCTTCTTTGAACCCTCTATCTGTTTTTTCTGATAGAAGAGAAGAACCTAGAAAACTCTTCACTCCCAACAGTTTCTGCATGCAAAGTTTCAAACTTTTCTAGTTTTAGCAACAAAAAGAAACAAACACTTAAAGAATGCATAAGTGGGGGTCTTGTTTTTGCAGCTTCAATTCTCAATAATGGACTTGCAAAAGCTCTAACATATGAAGAAGCATTGGGACAATCTGTGACTACTAGTTCTGGTGACTTTGATGCAAATGGTGTTGTAGATAGTGTTATCAGTTGACCCAGTAGTTATTGCTGGAGTGGTTGCTGTTTTGGCAGTGCCACTTGTTTTGTCTCAGGTTCTGAATAAGCCTAAGCCATGGGGTGTTGAATCTGATGAGGTATGAAATACGAATAGTGATACGTGTGTGTGGGGTACAGTTTAGGGATACCCGTATAAAATAATAAAAACACATAAAATATGATAAAATTATAAGTGTAAATCAAAATATCCAAAAAGTATAAAATATAATGGAAATTTAAAATCAGTGCCCTCCATAACAAACCTATCTTATTCTATTTTAATGAAAACGAATTTATCCTAAAATCATTGTCCTCCATAACAAATAACAAATATATTTTATCCTATTTTAATGAATCTATGTTATCATGTTTTATTGGAAACGAATCTATCTTATCCTGTTTTATTGGAAACGAATCTATATATCCTATACTTTACTGAAAACAAATCATATATTTTATTGAAAACGAATATGTGTCTTAATATTTATTTATTTTATTTTATTTTTTTAATTTTTGGATACTCTATGGATACATATTTTTCGTGAATCCGAACGTATCCGTGTTGGATAGTCCGACACGTGAGGGTGTTTGACGAATCTGTACTTCACGGTCGGTGAGAATGCATATGTTAAACTTGGTGCTAATGAGAATGCTCAATTGCTTGATATAAGAGCACCAATTGAGATTAGACAAGTTGGTACTCCTGATGTTAAGGGTTTGAAGAAGAAATCAGAATCCATAGCTTACAATGGTGATGATAAGCCAGGGTTTCTTAAGAAGCTTTCATTGAAATTTAATGAGCCAGAGGATATCACATTGTTCATTTTGGATAAGTAAGAAAAATATTTAACAGTTTTCTTTACAGTTTTTCATTTTGATCTATGTTGATTGTATAGTATATTTATTTATCTTACTTTGGTTATTAGCTTATTAGTGTAGAGGGAAAATAATTATAGAGTTCTCATCAACATCCAATGGCTTTTGTATCATTTATCAGTTCCCATGCATTCAAATAGCAATCTCAGTTGGATTAATTTATGTATTTCTGCCAAGGAAAAAGAAAAAATAATAATAATGACAGTAAAACATTAAAGAAACAAATTATTGTTTCTTGTTTTTTAATGAGTGTAGGAAAGAGTTCAGAAGTGAGGATGAAACAGAAAGTTGAATTTGATAATCAAATTTAAACCATGATATAAATTTCATATTGATTAATAATGTTAAGTTAATCAATCACCATAGAGTGAACACATATGTTCTATGTAGGGGAATTAGTTGGCTAATCAATACTTCAGTTGATACATTTGTAGTCTGAACTATGAATTATCTTACTTAACATTTGAGCCTTGAGGAACTTAAATTATCTATATTTTTTTCTTCTTCTTGCATTTTGCAAATGTATACTTGAAGCTGATTTAGTGAACTTGTGATGGAAGCCAGATTTGATGGGAATTCTGAACTGGTTGCAGAGTTGGTCACGGCTAATGGATTTAAATCTGCTTATGCAATTAAGGATGGTGCTGAAGGACCACGATGATGGATGGTATTTCTTTCTCGTCCCATTTTCAAATTATTTATTTTTCTCCACTCACCAATGCACTAACACATGGATTTCCGCAGAATAGCAGTCTTCCTTGGACAGAACCAAGGAAAGGATTGAGTTTGGATTTTGGAAGTCTGACAGAAGCAATCTCTGATTCAATAGGAGTATGTGTCTATGATTTTCATAAAATTTCAATTGTAATGTTCAATGCTATTTTCCAGCAACACATGTTAAATAAATTTGTAAATATGCATGTTGCACAATTTACTTGACAAAACATAGGTACATTTTACTTTTATAGTACCTAAGTTTTGTGCTTAAAACAAATAGATGTTGATAATCGTAAATTTTAGTTTTTTTTGGGTAGGCTTGTGTGTTTCAAATTAATGGAGGTTTATTGCAGGACACCTCTGACGGCTTGGCTGTTGTTCTTGGGATTGCGGCAGCTACTGGACTCGGTCTATTAGCTTTTACTGAGGTTGATCTGATGAATTTTGCCTACAATTTATCCCATTTTACCGATTGAAAAGAAAGATCCATTATGGTTTGACTCTACTGACATAAAATTACTTGATGATATTACTCTGTTCGTAGATAGAAACAATTCTTGAAGTTGTAGGATCTGCTGCACTTGTTCAGTTTGCAAGCAAGAAGCTTCTATTTGCCGAGGTGTGTATTTTTGCGATGCTGGATGCATGTGTGCTCCATTTATGTTGTTTGTTATCATCAATTTTGTTGAACAATACACCTTTGTCTTCATGGGTCCGTCATTCTTTTTGTTGCATGACTTTGTATTAATTTCATAATTCCTCGTTTATAGCTTGTTGATGAATATACACTTCGGTGTCATCAAAATGCACATTGTTGATGACAATTATGATCATGTATATGAAGTATCTTCTCCCAAGTGCATATATTTATAGCATTGTTGATGGAACATAGGTGCACATGATCATAGCTTATCGCATCCTAGGTGCGCATGACCGTAGCTGTTTTCTATGAACTTCCACCAGAAATGTATGGCGGTAACTTATTATTTTTTTTGGATAAGCAAAGTGTTATTAACAAAACACAATGGGTGCTTAAGCCCAAAGACAGTTATAACCAGTTCATACAAAGTCTCCATTCCAAGATACACCGTCACCAACTTAAAAGTCGACAACATAAAAGACCCCACCCCAGTTACATACAACCAGTACACATAAAAGCCACATACAATGATACAAATCCAACCAAGCTATAAGATCTCAAAACTAAAGTCCAAAAATCCATAATTCAGTAATTTTGTGACTGATGTGGGAGTTGAAATATATCATTAGTCATGACGTTCATTTTTGGTATATATAGAGATAAAAGCTGAAGCTCATATTGATATATTTTTTCTTTGAAATTTAATTTATCTGACGGCAGGACCGGAAGCAAACACTACAACAAGTTGATGAGTTCTTGAACACCAAGGTTGCCCCTAAAGAGCTTGTTGATGAAATAAAGGTACTTAAGATTTTTCTTGATTTTGATCCCGATAAATGAACTGTTATTATGATTTGATAGATTTTAGAATATATATTGATAATTATATATACCAACAACCAAGTCTATATCTCACTAGGTAGGGTCGACTATATGGATTGAACGACGTCATAATGCTCTATCATAAATATAGATAATTGCATATATTTCTTTAAAATACTGCTTAATGTGAAACTTATTTCCCTCTCTTTGATTGCAATGGCTTGGAACATTAGCAAATTGGAAAGGCTCTTCTACCAGCCTCCAGCAATGGCAAGGCTCTTCCCGTGCCAACAGAAAAAAGTCCAGACCCTGCTACAGCTGATTCCACTGTTCAGAAAGTGGAAGCTACCACTGATTTTGTTTCTGAATCCAAAGTAGATGCAGTAGCAGAACCTGCTCCTGAAACAGAAAAAAGTCCAGACCCCATTACAGCCGATAGCATTGTTCAGAAAGCGGAAGCTAACCCTGATACAGTCTCTGCTCCGGAAATAAACTCCGTGCCCAAAACTGAAGTTAAGGCAGATTCACTTCCGGCGCAACCAAAGCCACTTCCACCATACCCTTATGTCATGTCTTAATTCCCTCTCCCTCTTTGATTATTTCACTTTCTGTGCTAATTGGGTACGAGATATATTTTCTTGGATCAATTTTCACCAGTAAAATTGATTTTTCACTTATTTTCACTTTTCATCAAACTGTGCTTGTGATTTAAGCCATTTATACCACCAGATGAAAATAATATCAAAAGCTAAAAGTGGATATAAGTTAAAAACCACTTGCATTAGTGTGCATAGATTGTTATACATATATAGAATCACATGGTGAATGAAATTAGGAGAGAATGAGAAGTTGCATGAGATGAAAAACCATGTTGCATGAGGTTTTCAAAATTGTTTTCAACAATAAGATTTTTTTTTGGTATAACTAAGAGTATCTCTCACCCTATGGGTATGAATTAATCTGAAAACCTTTCGGGATGTGTGATTGTCTCTCCCAAGTGTCGTTCTCAAGAATCGAAACCTTGACATTTTGGTGTACCCGGAGATTTAGTAGGGCCTTACTCGGTTGTCAACAATAAGTTAATTTGTGAATACCATTATGTGCTTTATTTTGCATGCTCTGATCATGTGCTTATATGTCTTATTGATCTGCAGTATCCAGATTTCAAGCCTCCAACATCTCCCTCACCTTCACAGCCCTAGAGCTTCTTCACTTTATAACAAGCAAATCAACTATGCAATATATCTTGCATGTAAGAGCTGTTCAATCTATGATCCTCTTCAGAAATAAATTACATAGCACCATCAGTGTCACAAGTAGTATAATTTGTTTGTTGTGATTATCATTTAATTTGTGCTAAGAGTTAAGAGGTATTGTAACATTATGTAGTCAATTTGGGTGTAAGATCCAAAAATACTCTACAAACTTGTAGATTACACAGACCACTACCACTACCCCTAATTTGAAGTATCAACTATGGTGTCCAATCCAAAAAATACTTTACAAACTGTGAACACCAATTTTTGTCCGGCCTATATTTGAATCATGAGTTCAGTTATCTTTATAATATGTCTTTACAAGCTATTAATACAAGTCACTAGTTTTATTTTTAACAGTTAGGATACTCGGCTATGTTTTTTGCTGTGAAAATGTTGAGGCTATTGATCATTTTATAGTCTGCATGAAACAATCAAATACAAACTCTACAAAAGCAGCTTTGAACATCCACAATTAAAAATTACACAAGGAACCCTTATCTCTTATCATCATCCTAAAGCACGTAAAAGCACAAGAAACAATAAAGAAAACCAATTATGAGCCTGCCAAAAATTACAATTTCTCATTTTTTCTCTTTGAAACATAAAGTTAAACTATGGATAATACAAAAGCTAAAATTCAAGAATTAGCTTGTGAAACATGCTATGATGTCTTCATGAGGTTAAGTATTAACTTCAGCTACTTTACAACAGTGCTATAAGTTTTAAAAATTAACCCAACATACAATCAACAAGCTCATTATTGCTAATCTCACGAAGGAAAAATGGTTTCTCTTAAATCTCACTACAGCAACAACTTTATGCTATTTGATGATTGTGCTTAAAACACTGCCCTTTTCATACGCACAACTAGATCCTTCATTTTATAATGGTACATGTTCAAATGTGCATTCATTTACAATCAAGTGGCCACATGTATGGTGGATTCAACTTCCAGGGGGATCTCCAGGGGCTCCTAATATGTCTTCTCAGTCCCAAAATGGATGTAATAGGCAATGAGAACTTTCAGCCATAAGTGCCAACAGGTCAGCCTTCATAGAGCACAAATTTTCCCCATCATGGAGGATCTCCTTCTCACACAACCTTCCCCGCGGCTTCTCACTCTCCAGTTAATCAAAGCATACTCCCTGGAAATCCAAATTCAGATATTTGATAGATTAGTGTGAAAAGAAACAGTCTTGTAATAAACCAATTCGAATAGTAAACCAGATCCAAAGATATTCAAGCCAGATTCAGAGAAGAAAACAAACCAGATGCAAACAGTAAACCAGATTCAGAGGGGAATAAATTGGCATTGTTAGAATAAACCACACCAGCACTAAATGATCCAGCCGAGAGTCATCAAACAAGAATTGAAAAGATGGTTTTAGTAACAGATGCAAATCAAAAGTCATGGTCTGATAATATGCTCATTTTGTTCAGTTACACAAACACTGAGTCATAATCAGCAATAATGAGCAGTTTCAGAGGGAATAATCAGAAAGTAAAAGGGTTGTGTACGTTTCTGGTTATTATTTGGGAAAACCAAAAGATCTTTCACAAGCATTATAAAGGGGGCACTCAGTCAAAAGAAAAGAGGAGGACAATCGAAAACAGAGCAAAAAACTGGTCATATAGCAGCATAAGTACAAAGAAAAAGAGATATAAGAGATACACACAAAAGGAGAGAAGTTTCAGAAAAGAGATAATAACATACAGATTGTCAAAAAAACCTGGGCACTCCGTGAAAAAAGAGAGCACAAAAATAAGAAAGATTGAGCAGATCCACAACAGTCCAAATACACACAGAGGCAGGAACCATAGAACAAAAGGAAGGAACCATAGAACAAAAGGCAGGAACCGGAGAACAAAAAGCAGGAACTCAGCAGGGAGTCAGTAAAAGCAATGTGTAGATAGGAACACATTCAAGTAAGACAACTATCATTTTCATTACATAATTACAAGTAGAATACCCTTAGGATAACCTATATATCAAATAAGATACATACATCTAACACACATATTTTGGAGCATTGGACAGTTGTTAAAGTAAAAAATACCAACTCGTGTTGATATCACTTTGTGTGAAAAGTCCTTAGCGAAGCTAATACTCACTACTGCCGGACAGCCCAAGAGCAATTACTCACGGGCCAACGACATTTCCGTCATTACCAGCGCAAGAACAAGGGCCACTATCCTGGTTCGATAAACATCTTAAATAATGTTTCACCCTGCATATGAGCATAATTAGAAAATCATCTATTCGAAAAGAAGGAAGCAATAACAGATGCCAAAGCCATCGATTCATAAAACGAAAAGTAAAAACGAAAGGAAAGAGACGAATGGACTGGATAAAAAATAAAAAGTAAAGAAGAAGGTGAGTTCACCTTCGAATCGAAGCCACCGTGAGCCACCGCAATAATAAATTACCGATTCAGAACCACCTTAAGCCACTGCGAGAATGGATTACCGAACCACCGTAAACCCCTACCTCAAGAGATACCATTCTTCCATCCTGAATCCATTAAACCACCGCGACCTGAACCTCTGTCACCACCAAAAGGAGGAAAAGAGGAGGAGATGACCCCAATCGTGATTATATCCCCGCCAACAGAACCACCGCAAGCCATCCGAGAGAAGAACCGAATCACTGCAACTTCAAAAGAGAGAGAGGAGACCGTGAACTCCCTTGAAATTTCCGTCGCCACCAACAGACCTCCGAGCCACCATAAGCCGTCGCGAACCTCCACCACCTCACTTGGGGGCTGAATCGTGCCCATTGGGAGAGCTTTAGGGATTTCATCCCTTTAGGTGTGATAATTCTAGGCAAAGGGGGTAACCGTATGTTACCCCTGATCTTTTAGTACCTTCCCTTTTTTAATTTATTGATTTGCTTTATTTATGTTAATTAGTTTTAACTATTTGTTTTAATTAATCTTAAGTCCTTAAT
>NC_032017.1:16476480-16476915 GCF_001865875.1 Lupinus angustifolius | reverse complement strand
TTTAAAAGATAAAAATGTTATAAGAAAATGGGAACCACAAAGTAAATTGTTTAACCTAATCGACGTCGAATTTTAGAAAATGGGAACAATAAAATAATTTTTTTAACCTAACCAACGTCAAATTTTCTAATATTGCAAAAAACACACCTGCCAAAAACTTGAGGTATTGAGGAAATAAGAAAAACTTTAACATTTATGGAAAAAAATTAATTAGTCCTATAACATATCCAAAAATAAGAAAGTAAAGTGTAAATATAAAATAAATTAGTTCAAAGAATATATATTACACTGCACCGACCATAATTGCACAAAATTTATATAGAAGTATGTGGCTTTGTTAGGTATCAGTGGCTAGGAACACCTATAAGGGGATTGAATAGGTGTAGCGGTTATCAATCACCGCTTTTCGCACCAAAACCCAATTCTGGAAACAGC
>NC_032017.1:16476048-16476380 GCF_001865875.1 Lupinus angustifolius | reverse complement strand
CTCATCCTCATCCTCTTCCTCATCCTCATTCTACTCCTCATCCTATCCTCATCATCATTCTCGTCCTCATCCTATCCTCATCCTCGTCCTAATCGACATCCTATCCTCATCCTCATTATCGTCCTACTCCTATCTTCATCCTCATCCTCATCCTATCTTCAACCTCATTCTCGTCCTCATCGTCGTCCTCCTCCTATCCACATCCTCATCCTCATTTTCGTCCTAAACCTATCCTCATCCTCGTCCTAATCGACATCCTATCCTCATCCTCGTCCTCATCCTCATTTTCGTCCTAAACCTATCCTCATCCTCATTCTCGTCCTCATCCTCTT
>NC_032017.1:16475606-16475948 GCF_001865875.1 Lupinus angustifolius | reverse complement strand
ACGAGGATGAGGATGAGGATGAGGATAGGAGGAGGGTGAGGACGAACATTGGAGGAGAAAGAGGATGAGGACGAAGATGGGATGAGGATGAGGATAGGTTGAGGAAGAGGATAGGATGAGGATAGGATGAGGAATTGGAGCAGGCGGATGAGGATGAGGAAGAGGATGAGGATGACGAGGAGGGTCGGATGAGGATGAGGATGAGGATAGGATGAGGACGAGGATAGGACGAGGATGAGGATAGGATGAGGAATTGGAGGAGGAGGATCAGGATAGGATGAGGATGAGGATGAGGAGGAGGATAGAATGAGGATAGGATGAGGACGAGGATAGGATGAGGAT
>NC_032017.1:16475181-16475506 GCF_001865875.1 Lupinus angustifolius | reverse complement strand
GATGAGGATGAGGATGAGGATGAGGATGAGGATGAGGATGAGGATGAGGATGAGGATGAGGATGAGGATGAGGATTAGGATAGGATGAGGATGAGGACAAAGATAGGAAGAGGAAGAGGATGAGGATGAAGAGGAGGGTAGGATGAGGATGGGGATGAGGATGAGGATGAGAAAGAGGATGAGGATAGGATGAGCACGAGGATAGGATGAGGTATTGGAGGAGGAGGATGAGGTATTGGAGGAGGAGGATGAGGAAGAGGATAGGATGAGGATGAGGAAGAGGATGACGATGACGAGGAGGGTAGGATGAGGATGGGGATGAGGA
>NC_032017.1:16473090-16475081 GCF_001865875.1 Lupinus angustifolius | reverse complement strand
GGACGGGGATGAGGATGAGGATGAGGATAGGATGAGGACGAGGATAGTTTGAGGATGCGGATAGGATGACGAATTGGAGGAGGAGGATGAGGATAGGATGAGGAATTGCAGGAGGAGGATGAGGAAGTGCATAGGATGAGGATGAGGATGAGGAGGAGGATAGGATGAGGATGAGGATAGGATGAAGAATTGGAGGAGGAGGATGAGGATAGGATGAGGAATTGCAGGAGGAGGATGAGGAAGTGCATAGGATGAGGATGAGGATGAGGAGGAGGATAGGATGAGGATGAGGATAGGATGAAGAATTGGAGGAGGAGGATGAGGATAGGATGAGGAATTGCAGGAGGAGGATGAGGAAGTGCATAGGATGAGGATGAGGATGAGGAGGAGGATAGGATGAGGATGAGGATAGGATGAAGAATTGGAGGAGGAGGATGAGGATAGGATGAGGAATTGCAGGAGGAGGATGAGGAAGTGCATAGGATGAGGATGAGGATGAGGAGGAGGATAGGATGAGGATGAGGATAGGATGAAGAATTGGAGGAGGAGGATGAGGATAGGATGAGGAATTGCAGGAGGAGGATGAGGAAGTGCATAGGATGAGGATGAGGATGAGGAGGAGGATAGGATGAGGATGAGGATAGGATGAAGAATTGGAGGAGGAGGATGAGGATAGGATGAGGAATTGCAGGAGGAGGATGAGGAAGTGCATAGGATGAGGATGAGGATGAGGAGGAGGATAGGATGAGGATGAGGATAGGATGAAGAATTGGAGGAGGAGGATGAGGATAGGATGAGGAATTGCAGGAGGAGGATGAGGAAGTGCATAGGATGAGGATGAGGATGAGGAGGAGGATAGGATGAGGATGAGGATAGGATGAAGAATTGGAGGAGGAGGATGAGGATAGGATGAGGAATTGCAGGAGGAGGATGAGGAAGTGCATAGGATGAGGATGAGGATGAGGAGGAGGATAGGATGAGGATGAGGATAGGATGAAGAATTGGAGGAGGAGGATGAGGATAGGATGAGGAATTGCAGGAGGAGGATGAGGAAGTGCATAGGATGAGGATGAGGATGAGGAGGAGGATAGGATGAGGATGAGGATAGGATGAAGAATTGGAGGAGGAGGATGAGGATAGGATGAGGAATTGCAGGAGGAGGATGAGGAAGTGCATAGGATGAGGATGAGGATGAGGAGGAGGATAGGATGAGGATGAGGATAGGATGAAGAATTGGAGGAGGAGGATGAGGATAGGATGAGGAATTGCAGGAGGAGGATGAGGAAGTGCATAGGATGAGGATGAGGATGAGGAGGAGGATAGGATGAGGATGAGGATAGGATGAGGATGAGGAAGAGGATGAGGATGACGAGGAGGGTAGGATGAGGATCAGGATTAGGATAGGAAGAGGACGAGGACAGGATGAGGATGAGGAATTGGAGGAGGAGGATGAGGAATTAGAGGAAGAGGATGGGGATGAGGATAGGATGAGGATGGGGATGAGGATTGGGATGAGGATGGAGATGAGGATGAGGAAGAGGAGAGGATGAGGATGACGACGTAGATGGGATGAGGATGAAGAGGAGGGTAGGTTGAGGATGGGGATGAGGATGAGGATAGGTTGAGGACGAGTACAGGATGAGGATGAGGAGGAGCATGAGGAAGAGGATATGATGAGGATGAGGATAGGATGAGGGCGAGGACGAAGATGAGGCTGAGGATTAGGATGAGGATGAAGATGACGATTAGGATAGGATGAGGATGGGATAGGATGAGGAATTGGAGGAGGAGGATGAGGAAGAGGATAAGATGAGGATGAGGATAGGATGAGGACGAAGAGAGGATGAGGAAGAGGACGAGCATGAAGAGGAGGATAGGATGAGGATGAGGATGAGGATAGGATGAGGACGAGGATAGGATGAGGATGAGGGTAGGATGAGGAAATGGAGGAGGGGGATGAGGAAGAGGATAGGATGAGGAAGAGGATGAGG
>NC_032017.1:16472692-16472990 GCF_001865875.1 Lupinus angustifolius | reverse complement strand
ATGTGGATAGGATGAGGACGAGGATAGGATGAGGTATTTGAGGAGGAGGATGAGGAAGAGGATAGGAGGAAGATGAGGAAGAGGATGAGGATGACGAGGAGGGTAGGATGAGGATGGGGAAGAGGATGAGGATGAGGATGAGGATAGGATGAGGACGAGGATAGGATGAGGATGAGGATAGGATGAGGAATTGGAGGCGGAGGATGAGGATAGGATGAGGATGAGTTGAGGAGGAAGATAGGAGGAGGATGAAGATGAGGATGAGGATAGGATGAGGACGAGGATAGGATGAGGATGA
>NC_032017.1:16470719-16472592 GCF_001865875.1 Lupinus angustifolius | reverse complement strand
TGGATGAGGATGAGGATGAGGATGAGGATAAGGATGAGGAGGAGGATAGGAGGAGGGTGAGGACGAAGATCAGAGGAGAAAGAGGATGAGGACGAAGATGGGATGAGCATGAGGATAGGATGAGACTGAGGATGAGGATGAGGAGGAGGATAGGATGAGGATGAGGACAGGGATGAGGATGAGGATGAGGATGAGGATAAGGATAGGATGTGGATGGGGATGAGGATGAGGATAGCATGAGGATGAGGAATAGGATAGGATGAGGATGAGGAAAAGGATGAGGATGAAGAGGACGGTAGGATGTGGATGGGGATGAGGATGAGGATGACGATAGGATGAGGATAGGATAAGGACGAGGATAGGATCAGGATGAGGATGCAGACACGATGAGGAGGAGGACGAGGAGGATGATGATGAGGATGAGTAATGGATGAGGTTGTCGAGGAGGAGGATGAGGAAGAGGATTGGATGAGGATGAGGAAGAGGATGAGGATGAAGAGGAGGGTAGGATGAGGATGGGGATGAGGATTAGGATGAGGATAGGATGAGGGTAGGATGAGGACGAGGATAGGATCAGGATGAGAATAGGATGAGGATGCGGATAGGATGAGGAGGAGGACGAGGTGGATGAGGATGAGGATGAGTAAAGGATGAGATTGTGGAGGAGGAAAGGATGAGGATGAGGAGGAAGAGGAGGGTGAGGATAGGATGAGGATGAGGATGAGGAAGAGGATAGGATGAGGACGAGGATAAGATAAGGATGAGGATATGATAAGGAATTGGAGGAGGTGGATGAGGAAGAGCATAGGATGAGGATGAGGAAGAGGATGAGGATGACGAGGAGGGTAGGACGAGGATGGGGATGAGGATGAGGATAGGATGAGGAAGACGATGAGGATGGGATGAGGACGAGGATAGGATGAGGATGAGGATGAGAATGAGGATGAGGATGAGGATTAGAATAGGAAGAGGATGGGGATGAGGATGAGGAAGAGGATAGGATGAGGATGAGGATGAGGATGATGATAGGATGAGGGCGAGGACGAAGCTGAGGCTGAGGATGAGAATGAGGATGAGGATGAGGATGAGGATTAGAATAGGAAGAGGATGGCGATGAGGATGGGGATGAGGATGAGGAAGAGGAAAGGATGAGGATGAGGATAGGATGAGGATGAGGACGAAGATAGGATGAGGATGAAGGGGAGTGTAGGATGAGGATAGGGATGAGGAGGAGGATGAGGATAGGATGAGGAAGAGGATGAGGATAGGATGATGACGAGGATAGGGTGAGAATGAGCATAGGATGAGGAATTGGAGGAGGTTGAGGAAGAGGATAGGATGAGGATGAGGATGAGGACGGGGACAGGATGAGGATAGGATGAGGAATTGGAGGAGGAGGATGAGGAAGAGGATAGGATGAGGATGAGGAAGAGGATGGGGATGACGACGAGGGTAGGATGAGGATCGGGATGAGGATGAGGATGAGGACGAGGATAGGATGAGGATGAGGATAGGATGAGGAATTGGAGGAGGAGGATAAGGATAGGATGAAGATGAGGATGAGGAGGAGGATATGATGATGAGGAGGATGAGGATAGGATGAGGACGGGGATAGGATGAGGATAGGATGAGGATAGGATGAGGAATTGGAGGAGGAGGATGAGAATGAGGTGGAGGATAGGAGGAGGGTGAGGAAGAAGATGGGAGGAGAAAGAGGATGAGAACGAAGATGGGATGAGGATGAGCATAGGATGAGGATGAGGATGAGGATTAGGATAAGATGAGGATGAGGATGACGATTAGGATAAGATGAGGATGAGGATGAGGATGAGGATTAGGATAGAATGAGGATGGGGATGAGGATGAGGAAGAG
>NC_032017.1:16469611-16470619 GCF_001865875.1 Lupinus angustifolius | reverse complement strand
AGGATATGATGAAGACGATGATGAGGATAGGATGAGGACGAGGATAGGATGAGGATCAGGATATGATGAAGACGATGATGAGGATAGGATGAGGACGAGGATAGGATGAGGATCAGGATATGATGAAGACGATGATGAGGATAGGATGAGGACGAGGATAGGATGAGGATCAGGATATGATGAAGACGATGATGAGGATAGGATGAGGACGAGGATAGGATGAGGATCAGGATATGATGAAGACGATGATGAGGATAGGATGAGGACGAGGATAGGATGAGGATCAGGATATGATGAAGACGATGATGAGGATAGGATGAGGACGAGGATAGGATGAGGATCAGGATATGATGAAGACGATGATGAGGATAGGATGAGGACGAGGATAGGATGAGGATGAGGATAGGATGAGGATGAGGATAGGATGAGGATGAGGATGAGGATTAGGATAGGATGAGGATGGGGATGAGGACGGGGATGAGGATGAGGATGTGGATGAGGTGGAGGAGGAGGATGATAGGATGAGGATGAGGATGAGGATGAGGATAGGATGAGGAAGGGGATGAGCATAGGATGAGGACGAGGATAGGATGAGGATGACGAATTGTAGGCGGAGGATGAGGATAGAATGAGGATGAGGATGAGGTAGAGGATAGGATGAGGATGAGGATAGGATGAGGACGAGGATAGGATGAGGATAGGATCAGGAATTGGAGGATGAGGATGAGGATAAGGATGAGGAGGTGGCTAGGAGGAGGGTGAGGACGAAGATCGGAGGAGAAAGAGGATGAGGATGAAGATGGGATGAGGATGAGGTTGAGGATGAGGATGAGGAGGAGGATAGGATGAGTATGAGGATGAGGATAGGATGAGGATGAGGATTAGGATGAGGAGGAGGAAGAGGATGACAATAGGATGAGGATGAGGAGGAGGAGAAGGATGAGGATGAGGAGGAGGAGGAGGAGGAGGATGAGGATAGGATGAGGATGATGATAGGATGAGGATAGG
>NC_032017.1:16468669-16469511 GCF_001865875.1 Lupinus angustifolius | reverse complement strand
AGGACGAGGAGAAGGAGGATGAGCATAGGATGAGGATGAGGATGAGGATTGGATGAGGATGAGGATAGGACGAGGAGAAGGAGGATGAGCATAGGATGAGGATGAGGATTAGGATTGGATGAGGATGGGGATGAGGAGGAGGATAGGATGAGGGTCAGGACGACGATGAGGATGAGGATGAGGATGAGATGAGGATTAGGATTAGGATAGGATGAGGATTAGGATGAGGATGGGGATGAGGATGAGGTAGAGGATATGATGAGGATGAGTAAGAGGATAGGATGAGAATGAATTCGAAGATAGGTTGAGGAAGAGGATGACGATGAAGAGGAGGGTAGGATGAGGATGGGGATGAGGATGAGGAAGAGGATAGGATGAGGATGAGGAAGAGGATAGGATTTGAATGAGTTCGAAGATAGGATGAGGAAGAGGATGAGGATGAAGAGGAGGGTAGGATGAGGATGGGATGAGGATGAGGATGCAGATGATGATAGGATGAGGATGAGGACAAAGATAGGATGAGGAAGAGGATGAGGATGAAGAGGAGGGCAGGATGACGATGGGGATGAGGATGAGAATAGGATGAGGAGAAGGACGACGAGGATGAGGATGAGGATGAGGATGAGGATGAGGATAGGATGAGGATATGATGAGGAATTGGAGGATGAGGATGAGGACGAGGATGAGGATAGGATTAGGATGAGGATGAGGAGGAGGATGAGGATAGGATGAGGATATGATGAGGAATTGGAGGATGAGGATGAGGACGAGGATGAGGATAGGATTAGGATGAGGATGAGGAGGAGGATAGGATGAGGATGAGGATGAGGAAAGGATGAGGA
>NC_032017.1:16467785-16468569 GCF_001865875.1 Lupinus angustifolius | reverse complement strand
AGGATGAGGATGAGGAGGAGGATGAGGATGAGGATGAGGATGAGGATGAGGATAGGATCAGGACGAGGATGAGGATAGGATGAGAAATTGGTGGAGGAGGATGAGGATAAGGATGAGGATGAGGATAGGATGAGGATAGGATGAGGATGAGGATGAGAATGAGGAGGAGGATAGGATGATGATGAGGATGTGATGAGGATGAGGATATGATGAGGGTGAGGACGAAGATGAGGATGAGAATGAGGATAAGGATGAGGAAGAGGATTAGGATAGGATGAGGAACGGGAGGAGGATGAGGAAGAGGATATGATGAGGATGAGAAAGAGGATAGGATGAGGATGAGGACGAAGATAGGATGAGGATGAAGAGGAGGGTAGGACGAGGATGGGGATGAGGATGAGGATAGGATGAGGACAAGGATTGGATGAGGGCGAGGATAGGATGAGGTTGAGTAGGGGGAGGAGGAGGATGAGGTTAGGATGAGGATGAGGATGAGGTTAGGATGAGGATGATGAGGATGAGGATGAGGATGAGGATTATGATTAGGATAGGATAAGGATGGGGATGAGGATCGGGAGGAGGATGAGGATGAGGATTGGATGACGATGAGGATGAGGATAGGATGAAGAGGAGGATAGGATGAGCATGGGGACGAAGATAGGATGAAGAAGAGGATGAGGATGAAGAGGAGGACAGGATGAGGATGGGGAAGAGGAGGAGGAGGAAGAGGAGGATGAGGATAGGATGAGGATGAGGATGAGGATAGGATGAGGAATTGGAGGAG
>NC_032017.1:16467244-16467685 GCF_001865875.1 Lupinus angustifolius | reverse complement strand
GATGAGAACGAGGTTATGACGAGGAGTTGGAGGAGGAGGATGAGGATGAGGATGAGCATGAGGAGGAGGATAGGATGAGGATGAGGATGAGGATGAGGACAAAGATGGGATAGGATGAGGATATGGAGAAAGATGGGATGAGGAAGAGGATAGGATAAGGATGAGGATTAGGACGAGGATAGGACTAGGATGAGGAGGAGGATAGGATGAGGATGAGGAGAAGGATGAGGATGAGGATGAGGATGAGGAAGAGCAGGACGATGAGGATGATGACGTGGATAGGATGAGGATAGGATGAGGATGAGGATAGGATGAGGATGAGGACACGGATTGGATGAGGATGATGATACGATAAGGAAGAGGATGAAGATACGATGAGGATGAGGGTGAAGATGACGAGGAGGATAGGATGAGGATGAGGATGAGGAAGAGGAGGAGAAG
>NC_032017.1:16466824-16467144 GCF_001865875.1 Lupinus angustifolius | reverse complement strand
TAGGATGAGGATGAGGATTAGGAAGAGGATAGGAGGAGGAGGATAGGAGGAGGATAGGATAAGGATGAAGGTGAAGATGACGAGGAGGATAAGATGAGGATGAGGATAGGATGAGGATGGGGATGAGGATGAGGATGAGGACGAAGATAGGATGAGGAAGAGGTTGAGGATGAAGAGGAGGGCAGGATGAGGACGGGGATGTGGATGAGGATAGGATGAGGAGGAGGAGGAGGAGGAGTAGGAGGAAGAGGATGAGGATGAGGATGAGGATGATGATGAGGATGAGGATGAGGATGAGGTTGAGGATGAGAATGAGGATG
>NC_032017.1:16466478-16466724 GCF_001865875.1 Lupinus angustifolius | reverse complement strand
GAGGAGGAGGATGAGGATGAGGATAGGATGAGGACGAGGATATGATGTGGAGTTGGAGGATGAGGATGAGGCGGAGGATGAGGATGACGAGCAGGATGAGGATTAGGATGAGGATGAGGATAGAATGAGGATGAGGATAGGATGAGGATGAGGATGAGGATGGGGAGGAGGATGGGGAGGAGGATGAGAATGAGCATAGGATGAGGATGAAGACGAAGATAGGATGAGGTAGAGGATGAGGATGAA
>NC_032017.1:16464945-16466378 GCF_001865875.1 Lupinus angustifolius | reverse complement strand
GAGGATGAGGATGAGGAGGAGGATAGGAAGAGGATGGGGATGAGGATAGGATGAGGTGAGGATAGGATGAGGAATTGGAGGAGGAGGATGAGGATAGGACGAGGATGAGGATGAGGTGGAGAATGGGATGAGGATGAGGATGAGGATTAGGATAGGATGAGGATGGGGATAAGGATGCGGATGAGGATAGGATGAGGATGAAGATAGGATGAGGATCAGGACGAATATAGGATGAGGATGAAGAGGAGGGTAGGATGAGGATGGGGATGAGGAAGAGTAAGAGGATTGGATGAGGATGAGGATGAGGATAAGGATTAGGAGAGGATGAGGATGGGGATGAGGAAGAGTAAGAGGATTGGATGAGGATGAGGATGAGGATAAGGATTAGGAGAGGATGAGGATGGGGATGAGGAAGAGTAAGAGGATTGGATGAGGATGAGGATGAGGATAAGGATTAGGAGAGGATGAGGATGGGGATGAGGAAGAGTAAGAGGATTGGATGAGGATGAGGATGAGGATAAGGATTAGGAGAGGATGAGGATGGGGATGAGGAAGAGTAAGAGGATTGGATGAGGATGAGGATGAGGACGAAGATAGGATGAGGAAGAGGATAGGATGAGGAGGAGGAGGAAGAGGAGGATGAGGATGAGGACGAAGATAGGATGAGGAAGAGGATAGGATGAGGAGGAGGAGGAAGAGGAGGATGAGGATGAGGACGAAGATAGGATGAGGAAGAGGATAGGATGAGGAGGAGGAGGAAGAGGAGGATGAGGATGAGGACGAAGATAGGATGAGGAAGAGGATAGGATGAGGAGGAGGAGGAAGAGGAGGATGAGGATGAGGACGAAGATAGGATGAGGAAGAGGATAGGATGAGGAGGAGGAGGAAGAGGAGGATGAGGATGAGGACGAAGATAGGATGAGGAAGAGGATAGGATGAGGAGGAGGAGGAAGAGGAGGATGAGGATGAGGACGAAGATAGGATGAGGAAGAGGATAGGATGAGGAGGAGGAGGAAGAGGAGGATGAGGATGAGGACGAAGATAGGATGAGGAAGAGGATAGGATGAGGAGGAGGAGGAAGAGGAGGATGAGGATGAGGACGAAGATAGGATGAGGAAGAGGATAGGATGAGGAGGAGGAGGAAGAGGAGGATGAGGATGAGGACGAAGATAGGATGAGGAAGAGGATAGGATGAGGAGGAGGAGGAAGAGGAGGATGAGGATGAGGACGAAGATAGGATGAGGAAGAGGATAGGATGAGGATGAGGAAGAGCATGACGATGAGGATGAGGACGAGGATAGGATGAGGATGAGGAGTAGGATTAGGATAAGATGAGGATGGGGATGAGGATGGGGAGGAGTATTAGGATGAGGATAGGATGAGGATGAGGATAGGATGAGGAGGAGGAGGAAGAGGAGGATGAGGATGAGGAT
>NC_032017.1:16463498-16464845 GCF_001865875.1 Lupinus angustifolius | reverse complement strand
AGGATGACGAGGAGGATAGGATGAGGATGAGGATGTGGATGAGGACGAGGATGAGGTTGAGGATAAGATGAGGATGAAGATATAATGAGGATGAGGATGAGGATAAACAGGAGGATAGGATGAGGACGGGGATAGGATGAGGACGAGGATGAGGACATGGATAGGATAAGGATGAGGACGAGGATAGGATGAGGAAGAGGATGAGGATGAGGATAGGATGAGGAGGAGGAGAAGGAGGAGGAGGAGGAGGAGGGTGAGGTTCAGGATAGAATGAGGAGGAGGATGAGGATATCGATATGAGGAGGATGAGAATAGGATGAGGATTAGGATTGGATGAGGAGTAGGAGGATAGGATGAGGACATGGATAGGATGAGGATGAGGATGAGGATAGGATGAGGAATTGGAGGAGGAGGATTAGGATGACGATGAGGAAGAGGAGGATGATAGGATGAGGATGAGGATGAGGATTAGGATAGGATGAGGATGAGGATGAGGATAGGATGAGGAATTGGAGGAGGAGGATTAGGATGACGATGAGGAAGAGGAGGATGATAGGATGAGGATGAGGATGAGGATTAGGAAAGGATGAGGATGGGCATGAGGATGAGGATGAGAAAGAGGATAGGATGAGGATGAGGATGAGGACGAAGATAGGATGAGGATGAGGATGATGATGAAGAGGAGGATTGGATGAGGATGGGGATGAGGATGAGGACGAAGATGGAATGAGGAAGAGGATGAGGACGAAGATGGGATGAGGAAGAGGATGAGGATAGGATGAGGATGAGGATGAGGATGAAGAGGTGGATAGGATGAGGATGGAGATGGGGGTGAGGATGAGGATGGGGATGAGGAGGAGGATGGGGATGAGGATGAGGTTGAGGAAGAGGAAGGATGAGGATGAGGATGAGGATGAGGATGAGGATGGGGATGGGGATGAGTATGAGGATAAGGATGAGGACGAAGATAGGATGAGGAAGAGGATGAGGATGAAGAGGAAGGTAGGATGAGGATGGGGCTGAGGATGAGAATGAGTGTAGGATGAGGATGAGGATAGGATGAGGACGAGGATAGGATGAGGATGAGGATAGGATGAGGAAATGGAGGAGGAGGATGAGGAAGAGGATAGGATGAGGACGAGGAAAAGGATGAGGATGAAGAGGAGGCTAGGATGAGGATGGGGATGAGGACGAGGACGATGAGGATAGGATAGGATGAGGATGAGGATGGGATGAGGTTGTGGAGGAGGATAGGATGAGGATGAGGGCGAGGATAGGATGAGGACGAATATAGGATGCGGAAGAGGATGAGGATGAAGAGGAGTGTAGGATGAGGATGGGGATGAG
>NC_032017.1:16463085-16463398 GCF_001865875.1 Lupinus angustifolius | reverse complement strand
TGGATGAGGGTGAGGATGAGGATGAGGATTAGGATTAGGATGAGGAAGAGGATAGGACGAGGATGAGGATATGATGAGGAATTGGAGGAGGATGACGAGGAAGAGGATATGATGAGGTTGAGGAAGAGGATGAGGATGAAGAGGAGGGCAGGATGAGGTTGGGGATGAGGATGAGGATATGATGAGGATAGGATGATTACAAGGATAGGATCAGATGAGGTTGTGGAGGAGGAAGAGGATGAGGAGGAGGAGGAGGATGATGATAGGATGAGGATGAGGATAGGATGAGGAATTGGAGGAGGAGGATGAGGAA
>NC_032017.1:16462586-16462985 GCF_001865875.1 Lupinus angustifolius | reverse complement strand
GAAAGAATGAGGAAGAGGATGAGGATGAAGAGGAGGGTAGGATGAGGAAGAGGATGAGGATGAGGAAGAGGATAGGATGAGGATGAGGAAGCGGATAGGATGAGGACGAGTACGAAGAAAGAATGAGGAAGAGGATGAGGATGAAGAGGAGGGTAGGATGAGGAAGAGGATGAGGATGAGGAAGAGGATAGGATGAGGATGAGGATGAGGATAGGATGAGCACGAAGATAGGATGCGGAAAAGGATGAGGATGAAGAGGAGTCTAGGATGATGATGGGGATGAGGATAGGATTTGGACAAGGATGAGGATGGGATGAGGAGGAGGATAGGACGAGGATGAGGATATGATGAGGAATTGGAGGAGGAGGACGAGGAAGAGGATAGGATGAGGTTGAGGAA
>NC_032017.1:16462199-16462486 GCF_001865875.1 Lupinus angustifolius | reverse complement strand
GAGGATAGGATGAGGATGAGGATGAGGATAGGATGAGGACGAGGATAGGATGAGGACAAGGACAGGATGAGGAATTGGAGGAGGAGGATAGGATGAGGATAGAATGAGGATGAGGACAAAGATAGGATGAGGTTGAGGATGCGGATGAGGATGAGCATGAGGATAGCATGAGGATGCGGATGAGGATAGGATGAGGACGAGGAAAGGATGAGGATGAGGATAGGATGAGGACGAGGACAAGGAGAATGAGGATGAGGATAGGATGAGGATGAGGATGAGGATGAGGT
>NC_032017.1:16461736-16462099 GCF_001865875.1 Lupinus angustifolius | reverse complement strand
TGAGGACGAAGATAGGATGAGGAAGAGGATAGGATGAGGATGAGGATGAGGAAGTAGATAGGATGAGGATGAGTACGAAGATAGGATGAAGAAGAGGATGAGGATGAAGAGGAGGGTAGGATGAGGATGGGGATGAGGATGAGGATGAGGATGAGGATAGGATGAGGACGAGGATAGGATGAGGATGAGGATAGGATGAGGAGGAGGAGGAGGAGGTTAGGATGAGGATGAGGATGAGGAGGAGGATTAGGATAGGATAGGATGAAGATGGGGATGAGGATGGGGAGGAGGATGAGGATGAGGATAGGATGAGGATGAGGATGAGGATGAGGATGAGGATGAGGATGAGGATGAGGATGAGGA
>NC_032017.1:16457325-16461636 GCF_001865875.1 Lupinus angustifolius | reverse complement strand
AAGGATGAGGATGAGGATGAGGAGGAGGATAGGATGAGGATGAGGATAGGATGAGGCTGAGGACGAAGATGAGATGAAGAAGAGGATGAGGATGAAGATTGGATGAGGAAGAGGATAGGATGAGGATGAGGATTAGGAACAGGAAAGGATGAGGACGAGAATGAGGATAAGGATGAGGATGAGGACGAGGATAGGATGAGGCTGAGGACGAAGATGAGATGAAGAAGAGGATGAGGATAGGATAAGGGTGAGGACGAAGGATATGATGAGGATGAGGACGAGGATAGGATGAGGCTGAGGACGAAGATGAGATGAAGAAGAGGATGAGGATAGGATAAGGGTGAGGACGAAGGATATGATGAGGATGAGGACGAGGATAGGATGAGGCTGAGGACGAAGATGAGATGAAGAAGAGGATGAGGATAGGATAAGGGTGAGGACGAAGGATATGATGAGGATGAGGACGAGGATAGGATGAGGCTGAGGACGAAGATGAGATGAAGAAGAGGATGAGGATAGGATAAGGGTGAGGACGAAGGATATGATGAGGATGAGGACGAGGATAGGATGAGGCTGAGGACGAAGATGAGATGAAGAAGAGGATGAGGATAGGATAAGGGTGAGGACGAAGGATATGATGAGGATGAGGACGAGGATAGGATGAGGCTGAGGACGAAGATGAGATGAAGAAGAGGATGAGGATAGGATAAGGGTGAGGACGAAGGATATGATGAGGATGAGGACGAGGATAGGATGAGGCTGAGGACGAAGATGAGATGAAGAAGAGGATGAGGATAGGATAAGGGTGAGGACGAAGGATATGATGAGGATGAGGACGAGGATAGGATGAGGCTGAGGACGAAGATGAGATGAAGAAGAGGATGAGGATAGGATAAGGGTGAGGACGAAGGATATGATGAGGATGAGGACGAGGATAGGATGAGGCTGAGGACGAAGATGAGATGAAGAAGAGGATGAGGATAGGATAAGGGTGAGGACGAAGGATATGATGAGGATGAGGACGAGGATAGGATGAGGCTGAGGACGAAGATGAGATGAAGAAGAGGATGAGGATAGGATAAGGGTGAGGACGAAGGATATGATGAGGATGAGGACGAGGATAGGATGAGGCTGAGGACGAAGATGAGATGAAGAAGAGGATGAGGATAGGATAAGGGTGAGGACGAAGGATATGATGAGGATGAGGACGAGGATAGGATGAGGCTGAGGACGAAGATGAGATGAAGAAGAGGATGAGGATAGGATAAGGGTGAGGACGAAGGATATGATGAGGATGAGGACGAGGATAGGATGAGGCTGAGGACGAAGATGAGATGAAGAAGAGGATGAGGATAGGATAAGGGTGAGGACGAAGGATATGATGAGGATGAGGACGAGGATAGGATGAGGCTGAGGACGAAGATGAGATGAAGAAGAGGATGAGGATAGGATAAGGGTGAGGACGAAGGATATGATGAGGATGAGGACGAGGATAGGATGAGGCTGAGGACGAAGATGAGATGAAGAAGAGGATGAGGATAGGATAAGGGTGAGGACGAAGGATATGATGAGGATGAGGACGAGGATAGGATGAGGCTGAGGACGAAGATGAGATGAAGAAGAGGATGAGGATAGGATAAGGGTGAGGACGAAGGATATGATGAGGATGAGGACGAGGATAGGATGAGGCTGAGGACGAAGATGAGATGAAGAAGAGGATGAGGATAGGATAAGGGTGAGGACGAAGGATATGATGAGGATGAGGACGAGGATAGGATGAGGCTGAGGACGAAGATGAGATGAAGAAGAGGATGAGGATAGGATAAGGGTGAGGACGAAGGATATGATGAGGATGAGGACGAGGATAGGATGAGGCTGAGGACGAAGATGAGATGAAGAAGAGGATGAGGATAGGATAAGGGTGAGGACGAAGGATATGATGAGGATGAGGACGAGGATAGGATGAGGCTGAGGACGAAGATGAGATGAAGAAGAGGATGAGGATAGGATAAGGGTGAGGACGAAGGATATGATGAGGATGAGGACGAGGATAGGATGAGGCTGAGGACGAAGATGAGATGAAGAAGAGGATGAGGATAGGATAAGGGTGAGGACGAAGGATATGATGAGGATGAGGACGAGGATAGGATGAGGCTGAGGACGAAGATGAGATGAAGAAGAGGATGAGGATAGGATAAGGGTGAGGACGAAGGATATGATGAGGATGAGGACGAGGATAGGATGAGGCTGAGGACGAAGATGAGATGAAGAAGAGGATGAGGATAGGATAAGGGTGAGGACGAAGGATATGATGAGGATGAGGACGAGGATAGGATGAGGCTGAGGACGAAGATGAGATGAAGAAGAGGATGAGGATAGGATAAGGGTGAGGACGAAGGATATGATGAGGATGAGGACGAGGATAGGATGAGGCTGAGGACGAAGATGAGATGAAGAAGAGGATGAGGATAGGATAAGGGTGAGGACGAAGGATATGATGAGGATGAGGACGAGGATAGGATGAGGCTGAGGACGAAGATGAGATGAAGAAGAGGATGAGGATAGGATAAGGGTGAGGACGAAGGATATGATGAGGATGAGGACGAGGATAGGATGAGGCTGAGGACGAAGATGAGATGAAGAAGAGGATGAGGATAGGATAAGGGTGAGGACGAAGGATATGATGAGGATGAGGACGAGGATAGGATGAGGCTGAGGACGAAGATGAGATGAAGAAGAGGATGAGGATAGGATAAGGGTGAGGACGAAGGATATGATGAGGATGAGGACGAGGATAGGATGAGGCTGAGGACGAAGATGAGATGAAGAAGAGGATGAGGATAGGATAAGGGTGAGGACGAAGGATATGATGAGGATGAGGACGAGGATAGGATGAGGCTGAGGACGAAGATGAGATGAAGAAGAGGATGAGGATAGGATAAGGGTGAGGACGAAGGATATGATGAGGATGAGGATAGAATGAGGAAGAGGATGTGGATAGGATGAGGATGAGGATGACGACTTGGATAGGATGAGGATGAGGACGAGGATAGGATAAGGAAGAGGAGGAGGAGGATGAGGTGGGGAATGAGGATGAGGATGAGGATAGGATGAGGATGAGGATGAGGATGAGGATGAGGAGAGGAAATTAGAGGAGGAGGATAGGATGAGGATGAGGATGAGGATGAGGTTATGATGAGGATGAGGACGAGGATAGGATTAGGACATGATGAGGATTAGGACAGGATGAGGATGGGGATGGGGATGGGGATGGGGATGGGGATGTGGATGAGGATGAGGAAAGGAATATGAGGAGGATGAGGATAAGGGTAAGGAAGAGGATGAGGATAGGATGAGGATGAGGACGAAGATGGGATCAGGAAGAGTATGAGGATGAGGATAGGATGAGGGTGAGGATGAGGATAGAATGAGAATGAGGATGAGGATTAGGATATGATGAGGGTGAGGACGAAGATAGGATGAGGATGAGGAGGACGGTAGGATGAGGATGAGGATGAGGATAGAATGAGAATGAGGATGAGGATTAGGATATGATGAGGGTGAGGACGAAGATAGGATGAGGATGAGGAGGACGATAGGATGAGGATTAGGATAGGATGCAGATGAGGATTAGGATAGGATGAGGGTGAGGACGAAGATAGGATGAGGATGAGGAGGACGGTAGGATGAGGATGAGGATGAGGATTGGCATGAGGATGAGGATTGGATAAGGAGGAGGATTGGATGAGGATGAGGATAGGATGAGGATGAGGACAGGGTGAGGGTGAGGATGAGGATAGCATGAGGATGAGGATGAGGATGAGGATAGGATGAGGAGGAGGAGGAGGAGGATAAGGATAGGATGAGGAAGAGGATGAGGATGAGGATAGGATGAGGAGGAGGAGGAGGAGGATAAGGATAGGATGAGGAAGAGGATGAGGATGAGGATAGGATGAGGAGGAGGAGGAGGAGGATAAGGATAGGATGAGGAAGAGGATGAGGATGAGGATAGGATGAGGAGGAGGAGGAGGAGGATAAGGATAGGATGAGGAAGAGGATGAGGATTAGGATAGGATGAGGATGGTGATGGGGATGGGGATGACGATAAAGATCGAATCAGGAGGAGGATGAGGATGAGTATAGGATGAGGATGAGGATAGGATGAGGGTGAGGACGAGGATAGGATGAGGGTGAGGACGAGGACAGGATGAGGGTGAGGATGAGGACGAGGATAGAATGAGGAAGATGATAGGATGAGGATGAGGATGAGGATAGGATGAGGGTAAGGATGAGGATGAGGATGAGGATGGG
>NC_032017.1:16456677-16457225 GCF_001865875.1 Lupinus angustifolius | reverse complement strand
CGGATGAGGATGAGGATGAGGATCGGATGAGGATGAGGATAGGATGAGGACGAAGATAGGATGAGGAAGAGGATTGGGATGAAGAGGAGGGTAGGATGAGGATGGGGAAGAGGATGAGGATGAGGATGAGGACGAATATAGGATGAGGAAGAGGATGAGGATGAGAAGGAGGGTACGATGGGGATGAGGATGGGGATGGCGATGAGGAAGAGGATGAGTATGAGGAGGAGGGTAGGATAAGGATGGGGATGAGGATACGATGAGGATGAGGATGAGGATGAGGATGATGATGAGGATGGGGATAAGGATGAGGATGAGGAAGAGGAGGGTAGGATGACGATGGGGATGAGGATGAGGATTGGATGAGGATGAGGATGAGGAGGAGGATAAGATGAGGATAGGATAATGATGAGGATAGGATGAGGATTATGATAGGATGAGGATTACGATAGGATGAGTATGAGGAGGAGGGTAGGATGAGGATGGGGATGAGGATACGATGAAGATGAGGATGAGGATGAGGATGAGGATAAGGATGAAGATAGGAT
>NC_032017.1:16456124-16456577 GCF_001865875.1 Lupinus angustifolius | reverse complement strand
GAATGAGGATGAGGATGAGGATGAGGATGAGGATGAGGATGAGGATGAGGATGAGGATTGGATGAGGATGAGGATTAGGATAAGATGAGGATAGGATAATGATAAGGATAGGATAAGGGTTAGGATGAGGATAGAAGGAGGAAGAGGAAGAGGATGAGGATAGAAGGAGGAAGAGGAAGAGGATGAGGATAGGATGCGGATGAGGATGAAGACATGGATAGGATGAGGGTGAGGACGGGGATAGGATGAGGAAGAGGATGAGAATGAGGATGAGGATGAGGATAGGATAAGGTGGAGGATGAAGATGAAGAGGAGGATAGGATGAGGATGGGGATGAGGATGAGGATGAGGATAGGATGCGGACGAGGATAGGATGCGGACGAGGATAGGATGAGGATGAGGATAAGGATAGGATGAGGAGGAGGAGGAGGAGGAGGATGAGGATGAGGATGA
>NC_032017.1:16454832-16456024 GCF_001865875.1 Lupinus angustifolius | reverse complement strand
CCTGAGGATGAGGAGGAGGATGAGGATGATGATGAGTAGGAGTATGAGGAGGAGGATGATGAGGATGATGATGAGAATAGGATGACGGTGAAGATGAGGATGAGGATGAGGATGAGAATGAGGATGAGGATGAGGATAGGATGAGGATGAGGATGAGGATTAGGATAGGACGAGGATAAGGATGAGGATGAGGATGAGGATGAGGAGGAGGATGATGATGAGGACGAGGATAGCATTAGGATGAGGATGAGGATTAGGATGAGGATGAGGATGTAGATGAGGACTAGGATGAGGATGAGGAGGAGGATGAGGATAAGGATGAGGATTAGAATGAGGAGGAGGACAAGGATGAGGATGAGGATGAGGATTAGGACGATGAGGATGAGGATGACGTTGAGTAAGAGAAGGAAGATGACGGTGAGATTTATGATGAGGGTGAGGATGAGGATGAGGATGAGGGTGATGATGAGTAGGAGTATGAGGAGGAGGATGAGGAGGAGGGTAGGATGAGGACAAGGACGAGGATGAGGATGAGGATGAGGGTGAGTATGAGGATGAGAAGGAGGATGAGGCTGATGATGAGTAGGAGTATGAGGAGGAGGAGGAGGATGAGGACGAGGATAGGTTGAGGATGAGGAAGAGGATGAGGATAGGATGAGTATGAGGATGAGGACGAGGATTGGATAAGGATGAGGATGAGGATTGGATAAGGATGAGGATGAGGATGAGGAGGAGGGTGAGGATGAGGATGAGGAAGAGTTTGAGGATGAGCATAGGATGAGGATGAGGAAGAGGATGACGACGAGGACGAGGATTGGATGAGGATGAGGACGAAGATTGGATAAGGAAGAGGATGGGTATGATAATTTGGATAGGATGAGGGTAAGGATGAGGAGGAGGATGAGGATGATGATGAGTAGGAGTATGAGGAGGAGGATGATGAGGATGATGATGAGAATAGGATGACGATGAGGATGAGGATGAGGATGAGGATGAGGATGAGAATGAGGATGAAGAGGAGGGTAGGATGAGTATGATGATGAGAATGAGGACGAGGATAGGATGAGGATGAGGATGAGGATGACGTTGACGATGACGATGAGGATAGGATGAGGGGGATTAGGAGGAGGATGTGGAGGAGGACGAAGATAGGATGAGGAAGAGGATGAGGGTAGGATGAGGATGAGGATGA
>NC_032017.1:16450075-16454732 GCF_001865875.1 Lupinus angustifolius | reverse complement strand
AGGATGAGGATGAGGATGAGGATGAGGATCAGGATGAGGATGAGGATTAGGATGAGGATGAGGATGTAGATGAGGACTAGGATGAGGATGAGGAGGAGGATGAGGATAAGGATGAGGATTAGAATGAGGAGGAGGACGAGGATGAGGATGAGGATGAGGATTAGGACGATGAGGATGAGGATGACGATGAGTAAGAGGAGGAAGATGACGGTGAGATTTATGATGAGGGTGAGGATGAGGATGAGGATGAGGGTGATGATGAGTAGGAGTATGAGGAGGAGGATGAGGAGGAGGGTAGGATGAGGATGAGGACGAGGATTAGGATGAGGATGAGGGTGAGTATGAGGATGAGAAGGAGGATGAGGCTGATGATGAGTAGGAGTATGAGGAGGAGGATGAGGAGGAGGGTAGGATGAGGATGAGGACGAGGATTAGGATGAGGATGAGGGTGAGTATGAGGATGAGAAGGAGGATGAGGCTGATGATGAGTAGGAGTATGAGGAGGAGGATGAGGAGGAGGGTAGGATGAGGATGAGGACGAGGATTAGGATGAGGATGAGGGTGAGTATGAGGATGAGAAGGAGGATGAGGCTGATGATGAGTAGGAGTATGAGGAGGAGGATGAGGAGGAGGGTAGGATGAGGATGAGGACGAGGATTAGGATGAGGATGAGGGTGAGTATGAGGATGAGAAGGAGGATGAGGCTGATGATGAGTAGGAGTATGAGGAGGAGGATGAGGAGGAGGGTAGGATGAGGATGAGGACGAGGATTAGGATGAGGATGAGGGTGAGTATGAGGATGAGAAGGAGGATGAGGCTGATGATGAGTAGGAGTATGAGGAGGAGGATGAGGAGGAGGGTAGGATGAGGATGAGGACGAGGATTAGGATGAGGATGAGGGTGAGTATGAGGATGAGAAGGAGGATGAGGCTGATGATGAGTAGGAGTATGAGGAGGAGGAGGAGGATGAGGACGAGGATAGGTTGAGGATAAGGAAGAGGATGAGGATAGGATGAGGATGAGGACGAGGATTGGATAAGGATGAGGATGAGGATGAGGAGGAGGGTGAGGATGAGGATGAGGATGAGTTTGAAGATAAGGATAGGATGAGGACGAGGACTGGATAAGGAAGAGGATGAGGATGATAATTTGCATAGGATGAGGGTAAGGATGAGGATGATAATTTGCATAGGATGAGGGTAAGGATGAGAAGGAGGATGAGGATGACGATGAGTATGAGGAGGAGGATGACGGTGAGGTTGATGAGGATGACGAGTAGTAGGAGGAGGATGAGGATAGGATGAGGATGAGGAGGAGGATAGGATGCGGATGAGGATCAGGAGGAGGAGGAGGATGAGGATAGGATGAGGGTGAGGACGAAGATGAGGATGAGGAGGAGGATGAGGATGAGGATGAGGATGAGGAGGAGGATGAGGATGATGATGAGGATGAGGAAAAGCATGAGGATGAGAATAGGAAGAGGATGAGGACGAGGATAGGATGAGGATGAGGATAAGGATGAGGATGAGGATAAGGATGAGGATGAGGATAAGGATGAGGATGAGGATAAGGATGAGGATGAGGATAAGGATGAGGATGAGGATAAGGATGAGGATGAGGATAAGGATGAGGATGAGGATAAGGATGAGGATGAGGATAAGGATGAGGATGAGGATAAGGATGAGGATGAGGATAAGGATGAGGATGAGGATAAGGATGAGGATGAGGATAAGGATGAGGATGAGGATAAGGATGAGGATGAGGACGAGGACGGTGAGGATGAGGATATGATGACGATGAGGACAGGATGAGGGTGAGGATGTGGACTAGGATAGAATGAGGGAGAGGATAAGGATGAGGATGAGGACATGGATAGGATGAGGATGAGGACGAGGATAGGATGAGATTAGGATGAGGATGAGGATAAGCTGAGGAGGAGGAGCAGGAGGATCCGGATGAGGATGAGGATAGGATGAGGATGAAGAGGACGAGGATGACGATAGGATAAGGATGAGGATAAGATGAAGCCGAGGATAGGATGAGGATGAGGATGAGGATAAGATGAGGAATTGGAGGAGGAGGATGAGGATGAGGAGGATGATAGGATGAGGGCGAGGACGAAGATGAGGATGAGGATGTGGATGAGGTTGAGGTTGAGGATGAAGATGAGGATGAGGATTAGGATAGGATGAGGATGGGGATGAGGATGAGGAAGAGGATAGGATGAGGATGAGGATGAGGATGACGATAGGATGAGGATGAGGATGAGGAGGAGGATAGGATGAGGATGAGGATAGGATGAGGATGAGGATGAGGATGACGATAGGATGAGGATGAGGATGAGGAGGAGGATAGGATGAGGATGAGGATAGGATGAGGATGAGGATGAGGATGACGATAGGATGAGGATGAGGATGAGGAGGAGGATAGGATGAGGATGAGGATAGGATGAGGGTGAGGACGAAGGTGGGATGAGGAAGAGGATGAGGGCAAGATGGTATGAGGATGAGTATAGGATGAGGGTCAGGATTAGGATGAGGTTAGGACGAGGATTAGGATTAGGAGAGGATGAGGATGAGGCTGAGGATGAGGATGAGGATTAGGATTAAGATTAGGATAGGATTAGGATGGGGAGGAGGATGAGGATGAGGACGAAGATAGGATGAGGATGAAGAGGAGGGTAGGATGAGGATGGGGATGAGGATGATGACGAGGACAGGATGAGGATGAGGGTTGGATTAGGATGAGGATGAGGATGTGAGGAGGAGGAGGAGGAGGATGAGGATTAGGATAGGATGAGGATGAGTAGGAGGATAGGATGAGGGTAAGGACGAAGATTGGATGAGGAAGAAAATAGGATGAGGATGATGATTAGGATGAGGATAGGACGAGGATGAGGAGGAGGATAGCATGAGTGAGGAAGAGCATGAGTATGAGGATGAGGACGAGGATAGGATGAGGATAGGATGAGGATGAGGACATGGATAGGATGAGGACGATGATAGGATGAGGACGATGAGGATGAGAACGAGGATACGATGAGGATGACGATAGGATAAGGAAGAGGATGAAGATGAGGAGGAAGACAAGATGAGGATGAGGAAGAGGATGAGGATAGGATGAGGATGAGGAGAGGATGAGGGTTAGGATTGATTAGGATAGGATGAGGATAGGATAAGGATGAGGACGAGGATGAGGATAGGATGTGGAATTGGAGGAGGATGAGGAGGACGATGAGGAAGAGCATGAGGACGAGGATAGGATGAGGAAGAGGAGGAGGATAGGATGAGCGTGAGGATGAGGATGTGGATGTGGATGAGGATGAGGATAGGAAGAGGATGAGGATATGGATAGGATCTGGACGATGATAGGATGAGGATGAGGATAGGATGAGGAATTGGAGGAGTAGGATGAGGATGAGGATGATGATAGGATAACAATGAGGATAGGATGAGGAGTTGGAGGAGGAGGATGAGGTAGAGGATGAGGATGAGGAGGAGGATAGGATGAGGGTGAGGACGAAGAGGGGATGAGGAAGAGGATGAGGACAAATATGGGATGAGGATGAGGATAGGATGAGGATGAGGATTAGAATGAGGATAGGACGAAGATGAGGAGGAGGATAGGATGAGGATGAGGAGTTGGATGAGGATAGGATGAGAACATTGATAGGATGAGGAGGAGGAGGATGCGGATTGGATGAGAACATGGATAGGATGAGGAGGAGGAGGATGAGGATGAGGATGAGAATAGGCTGAGGATGAGGATGAGGATAAGGATGAGGACGAGGATGAGGATAGGATGAGGATGAGGATGAGGATAGGATGAGGATGAGGACGAGGATAGGATGAGGAAGAGGATGAGGATAGGATGAGGATAGGATGAGGATGAGGATGTGGATGAGGATGAGGGTAGGATGAGGATTAGGACATGGATAGGACGAGGACGAGGATAGGATAAAGAAGGGGATGAGGATAAGGATAGGATGAGGATAGGATGAGGATGAGGATAGGACGAGGAAGAGCATGAGGATAGGACGAGGATGAGGATGAGGATGAGGATAGGATGAGGATGAGGATTAGGATGAGGATGAGGATGGGGATGAGGATGGGGATGAGGATAGGATGAGGAAGAGGATGAGGATGGAGAGGAGAGTAGGATGAGGATGGGGATGAGGATGAGGATGAGGATAGGATGAGGACGAGGATAGGATGAGGATGAGGATGCGGATACGATGAGTATAGGATGAGGATGAGGATAGGATGAGGAGGAGGAAGAGGAGGATGAGGATGAAGATAGCAAGAGGAGGAGGAGGAGGATGGGGAAGAGGATAGGATGAGGATGAGGACGAGGATAGGAGGAGGAAGAGGAAGAGGATGAGGATAGGATGAGGACGAGGAGGATGGTGAGGATGAGGATGAGGATGACGACGAGGACGAGGATGAGGAATAGGATGAAGATGAAGATAGGATGAGGATGAGGACGAGGATAAGACGAGGAAGAGGATTAGTATAGGATGAGGATGAGGATGAGGATGAGGATGAGGATGTGGATGAAGATTAGGATAGGAAGAGAATGAGGATAGGATGAGGATGAGTATGACGAGGAAAATATGATGAGGAGCAAGAGGAGGAGGATGAGGATGAGGATAGGATGA
>NC_032017.1:16449559-16449975 GCF_001865875.1 Lupinus angustifolius | reverse complement strand
GAGGATAGGATGAGGAGGAGAAGGAGGAGGATAGGATGAGGATAAGGATGAGGATAGGATGAGGATGAGGAGGAGGATAGGATGAGGATGAGGATGAGGATAGGATGAGGGTGAGGATAAAGATGGGATGAGGAAGGGGACGAAGATGGGATGAGGATGAGGATAGGACGAGGATGAAGAGGAGGATAGGATGAGGATAGGATGAGGATGAGGATGAGGAAGAGGATGAGGATGAGGATAGGATGAAGATATTATGGGGATGAGGATGAGGACGAAGATAGGATGAGGATGAGGAAGAGGATCAGTATGAGGACGACGATAGGATGAGGATGAGGAAGAGGATGAGTATGAAGATAGAATGAGGATGAGGATAGGATGTGGAGGAGGAGGAGGAGGAGGATGAGAATAGGACGAGG
>NC_032017.1:16449239-16449459 GCF_001865875.1 Lupinus angustifolius | reverse complement strand
GATGAGGATGAGGAGGAGGATAGGATTAGGATGAGGATGAGGATTAGGATAGGATGAGGATGGGGATGAGGACGAATATAGGATGAGGGTGAGGACGAATATAGAATTAGGATGACGACGAATATAGGATGAGGATGAGCACAACATGAGGAGGAGGAGAATGAGGAGGAGGAGGATGAGGATGAGGATAGAATGAGGATGAGGATGAGGATGAGGATGA
>NC_032017.1:16448678-16449139 GCF_001865875.1 Lupinus angustifolius | reverse complement strand
GGATAGGATGAGGACGAGGATAGGATGAGGAAGAGGATGAGGATAGGATGAAGTTGAGGATGAAGATGAGGATGAGGATCAGGATGAGGATGTGGGTGAGGATGAGGATAAGGACATGGATAGGATGAGGAAGAGGTTGAGGATGAGGATGAGGATTAGGATGAGGACATGATGAGGGTGAGGATGAGGGCGAGGAAGAGGATGAGGAAGAGGATGAGGATGGGGATGAGGATAGGATGAGGACGAGGATAGGATGAGGAGGAGGAGGATGAGGATAGGAGGAGGAGGAGGATGAGGATAAGGAAGAAGATGAGGATAAGATGAGGATGAGGACGAAGATGCGATGAGGAAGAGGACGAGGACGAGGATGGGATGAGGATGAAGATGAGGGTAGGATGAGGATATGATGAGGATGAGGATGAGGATGATGAAGAGGATGAGGATGAGGATAGGATGAGGAG
>NC_032017.1:16447690-16448578 GCF_001865875.1 Lupinus angustifolius | reverse complement strand
ATAGGATGAAGATGAGGATGAGGATGAGGATATGTTGAGGACGAGGATGAGGATATGATGAGGAAGACGATGAGGATGGCATGAGGATAGGACGAGGATGAGGAGGGGGTAGGATGAGGATGAGGATAGGATGAGGATGGGGATGAGGATAGGATGAGGATGAGGAAAGGATGAGGATAGGATGAGGATTTGAGGAGGAGGATAGGATGAGGATGAGGATAAGGAGTTGAGGAGGAGGATAGGATGAGGATGACGATGAGGATGAGGATAGGAGGAGGATGAGGATGAGGGAGAGGACGAAGATGGGATGAGAAAGAGGATGAGGACAAAGCTGGGATGAGGATGAGGATGAGGATTAGGATGAGGATATGACGAGGATGAGGAGGAGGATAGGATGAGGATGAGGAGGAGGATAGGATGATGATAAGGAGGAGGATGGGGATGAGGAAGAGCATGAGGATGAGGATAGGATGAGGATGAGGACGAGGACATGATTTTGAAGAGGACGAGGACATGATTTTGAAGAGGACGAGGATAGGATGAGGATGAGGATGAGGAAAGGATGCGCAGGAGGACGAGGAGGATGAGGATGAGGATGAGGATGAGGAGGAGGAGGATGAGTATAAGATGAGGATGAGCATAGGATGAGCAGGAGGATAGGATGAGGATGAGGATAGGATGAAGATTTGGAGCAGGAGGATGAGGATATGATGAGGATGAGGATGAGGATAGGATGAGGATGAGGATGAGGATAGGGTGAGGGTGAGGACGAAGATGAGGCTGAGGCTGAGGATATGGATAAGTAGGACGAGCAGGATGAGGATAGGATGAGGATGAGGATAAGGATGAGGATGAGGATGAGGAGGAGGATGAGTTTAGGATAAAGAC
>NC_032017.1:16446781-16447590 GCF_001865875.1 Lupinus angustifolius | reverse complement strand
CTCTAGGGGCTGCCTTTATTTTGGATCGTTTTTAGCTTGAAAATTTTGAGTTTGGAATCTCAAATTCGGTTTTGATGTTAATGGTTCTTTTTGGCTATTTTTGGATAGGGTTGTGTATGGTAATTACGTGAGGTCTAGGTTAGGTTGTATGTGAGGACTTTTTGGGAATGTTTGGCTTGGGTTTGGGATTAATCTTTTAGGCTGGGTTTGTGTTAATGGTTGGGTATATTTGGGGCTATTTGGATGAAGGTACATGTATATTTGGGAAGGATTTAGGGCTGGGATGTTTATGGGCAAAATTGTATGAAGTTCATGATGATAAAGATGATTTGTGGAAGGTATGGTCACGGTTTGATGTATATAGAATTGAAAAGGGATTTGTGTTCTGCGTGAGGCACTAGGGAAATGGAAAAAGAATGATGATGAAGCGCCACAAGCAAAGGATGCTTGATAAGCCAATGCAGTCCGCTACAAGCAAGGATGCTTGATAAGAACAAGGTATTCGCCACAAGGATAACTCCTTGATAAGAATGTAGACGCCACACCGAGAGGGTGATGAGTCTTAGAACGCCACAAGAACTGATGTTCTTGATAAGTCCAATGGTTGGCCACGGCCAAGATAAGAGTAGGAGAAATTCTCAACTAAACACTTAGATTTTTATCTCAAATTCAACTTAATTCATTCATGCTGAAAAGGAATACATAAATAGGGAAATTTGACTAGTCCTAATTTGAAATTTGAAATCCTAATTAAAAACATGTAATTAAATGAGTTTTAATGGCTGAGTTATTTTGGTATTTGAATTTGG
>NC_032017.1:16446294-16446681 GCF_001865875.1 Lupinus angustifolius | reverse complement strand
TAGGCTGATTGGAAACCTTCCTTTTTAGTTCTTCTTCACGCCATATTGTACTGGGCATGCCATTGATATCCCCTTGTTTAATTACTATAATGATCCTACATGGTTTCTTAGTATTCAATTTCTTGGCCACTATTGGACCATGTTACAAGGAAATAAAATACATTCCCAACCCTCATATTACATGATTTAATGAAAATAAAATACTTAACAATAATTTAAAAATACTCCTAACACTACCCATGAGAATTAATCCCACTTATTCATACAATAAAATAAAACAACTACCATATAACATCTAAAGAGATAAATGCCCTTTCCCCATGTAATCTCCAGGGTCAATTGAGTCCTTTGTGACCTTAAGGAGTCTTGATTTGGCTTTGGCCCTAG
>NC_032017.1:16445743-16446194 GCF_001865875.1 Lupinus angustifolius | reverse complement strand
TAGGATGTGGATGAAGATGAGGAGGAGGATAGGATGAGGATGAAGATGTGGAGGAGGATAGGATGAGGATGAGTAAGCGGATGAGGAGAAGGATAGGATGAGGAAGAGGATGAGGATTAGGATAGGATGAGGATGGTAATGGGGATGGGGATGAGGATGAGTATCAAATTAGGAGGAGGATGAGGATGAGTATAGGGTGAGGATGAGGATAGGATGACGGTGAGGATGAGGATGAGGACGAGAATAGAAAGAGGAAGATGATAGGATGAGGATGAGGATATGAAGAGGGTGAGGATGAGGATGAGGATGAGGATGGGGATGAGGATGGGGATGGGGATGAGGATGAGGATGAGGATGAGGATAGGATTAGGACGAAGATAGGATGAGGAAGAGGATGAGGACGAAGAGGAGGGTAGGATGAGGATGGGGATGAGGATGAGGAGGAGGACGA
>NC_032017.1:16443644-16444445 GCF_001865875.1 Lupinus angustifolius | reverse complement strand
AAGAGGATAAGATGAGGATATGATGAGGATGAGGACGAAGATAGGATGAGGAAGAGGATGAGGATGAAGAGGAGGGTAGGATGAGTATGAGGATGAGGATGAGGATGCGGAAGAGGATAAGATGAGGATGAGGATATGATGGAGATGAGGACGAAGATAGGATGAGGAAGAGGATGAGGAGGAAGAGGAGGGTAAGATGAGGATGAGGATGAGGATAGCATGAGGATAAGATGAGGATCTAGATAGGATGAGGATGAGGATAGGATGAGGATGAGGTTGAGGATGATGATAGGATGAGGATGAGGAGGAGGATAGGATGAGGATGAGGATTAGGAGGAGGATAGGATGAGAAGGAGGAGGAGGATGTGGATAGGATGAGGATGATGATGAGGATGAGATTGGGGATGAGGATGAGGATGAGGATGAGGACGAAGATAGGATGAGAAAGAGGATGAGTATGAAAATGAGGGTAGGATGAGGATGGGGATGAGGATAGGATGAGGGATGGGATGAGGATGAGGATGAGGATTAGGATTGGATGAGGATGGGGATGAGGATGAGGAGGAGGATAGGATGAGGATGAGGATGAGGATGGGGACGAAGATAGGATGAGGAAGAGGACGAGGATGAAGAGGAGGGTAGGATGAGGATGGGGATGAGGATGAGGATTGGATGAGGGCGAGCAAAGGATGAGGAGGAGGATGAGGATGGGTTGAGGATGAGGATGACGATTAGGATAGCATGAGGATGGGGATGAGGATGAGGAGGAGGATAGGATGAGGATGAGGATGAGGATAGGAT
>NC_032017.1:16442092-16443544 GCF_001865875.1 Lupinus angustifolius | reverse complement strand
GATGAAGATGAGGACGAAGATAGGATGAGGAAGAGGATGAGGAGGAAGAGGAGGGTAAGATGAGGATGAGGATGAGGATAACATGAGGATAAGATGAGGATGTAGATAGGATGAGGATGAGGATAGCATGAGTATGAGGATAGGATGAGTAATTGGAGGAGGAGGATAGGATGAGGATGATGATAGAATGAGGATGAGGATAGAATGAGGATGAGGACAAAGATAGGATGATGAAGAGGAGGGTAGGATGAGGACAAAAGATAGGAAGAGGAAGAGGATGAGGATGAAGAGGAGGGTAGGAAGAGGAAGAGGAAGAGGATGATGAGGAGGGTAGGATGAGGACGGGGGAAGAGGATGAGGATGCGGATGAGGACGAGGATAGGATGAGGACGAGGATAGGATGAGGAGGAGGACGAGGAGAACAAGGATGAGGATGAGGAGGTGGACGAGGAGAATGAGGATGAGGATGAGGGTAGGATGAGGATCAGGATGAGGTCGAGGAGGAGGATAGGAGGAGGGTGAGGACGAAGATTGGAGGAGAAAGAGGATGAGGACGAAGATGGGATGACGATAGGATGAGGATGAGGATGAGGATGAGGAGGACGAGGAGGATAGGATGAGCATGAAGTTTAGGATAGGATGAGGATGGGGATGAGGATGGGGAAGAGAATGAGGATAGGATGAGGATGAGGATGAGAATGAGGATGGGGATTAGGATAGGATGAGGATGGGGATGGGATGAGGAAGAGGATAGGATGAGGATGACTATGAGCATAGGATGAGGATGAGGACGAAGATGGGATGAGGATGAAGAGGAGGGTAGGTTGAGGATGGGGATGAGGATGAGGATGAGCATAGGATGAGGACGAGGATGAGGACGTGGATCGGATGAGGATGAGGAATTGGAGAAGGAGGATGAGGTATTGGAGGATTAGATGACGATGAGGATAGGATGAGGGCAAGGACGAAGATGAGGCTGAGGATGAGGCTGAGAATGAGGATGAGGATTAGGATAGGATGAGGATGGGGATGAGGATGTGGAAGAGGATAGGATGAGGATCAGGATGAAGATAGGATGAGGAAGAGGATGAGGAAGAAGAAGAGGATGAGGATGAGGATAGGATGAGGAAGAGGATGAGGATAGCATGAGGACGAGGATAGGATGAGGATGAGGAATTAGAGGAGGAGGGTGAGGAAGAGGATAGGATAAGGATGAGGAAGAGGATGAGGATGACGAGGAGGGTAGGATGAGGATGGGGATGAGGATGAGGATGAGGATATGATGAGGACGAGGATAGGACCAGGATGAGGAATTGGAGGAGGAGGATTAGGATAGGATGAGGATGAAGATGAGGAGGAGGATAGGATGAGGATGAGGAGAGGATGAGGACGAGGATAGGATCAGGATAGGATGAGGAATTGGAGGAGGAGGATGAGGATAGGATGAAGATG
>NC_032017.1:16441449-16441992 GCF_001865875.1 Lupinus angustifolius | reverse complement strand
AGGATGAGGATGAGGATGAGGATGAGGATAGGATGAGGATGGGGATGAGGATAGGGATGAGGATGAGGAAGAGGAAAGGATGAGGATGAGTATGAGCATAGGAAGACGATGAGGACGAAGATGGGATGAGGATGAGGAGGAGGAGGATGAGGACGAGGATAGGATGAGGATGAGGAGGAGGAGGAGGAGGATGAGGAGGAGGATAGGATCAAGATGAGAATGAGGAGGAGGAGGAGGAGAATGAGGATGAGGATAAGATCAGGATGAGGAGGAGGATAGCGTGAGGATCAAGATGAGGAGGAGGAGGAGGATGAGGATGAGGATAGGATGAGTAGGAGGATAGGATGAGGTTGTGGAGGAGGATATGATGAGGATGGGGATGAGGATAGGATGAGGATGAGGATGGGGATGAGGATGACGATGAGGATGAGGAAGAGGATAGGATGAGTATGAGGATGAGGATGAGGATGAAGAGGAGGGTAGGATGAGGATGGGGATGAGGATGAGGATAGGATGAGGATGAGGATGAGGACGAAGATGGAA
>NC_032017.1:16441139-16441349 GCF_001865875.1 Lupinus angustifolius | reverse complement strand
GGAGGAGGAGGAGGATGAGGATAAGATGACGATGAGGATGAGGATGAGGACGAGTAGAGGATGAGGATGAGGGTAGGATGAGGAATTGGAGGAGGAGGATGAGGATGAGGATGAGGAGGATAGGATGAGGATGAGGATGAGGAGGAGGATGAGGATAGCATGAGGATGAGGATGAGGATGAGGATGAGGATGAGGACGAGGACGAGGATG
>NC_032017.1:16440543-16441039 GCF_001865875.1 Lupinus angustifolius | reverse complement strand
CGTGGAGGAGGATATGATGAGGTCGTGGAGGAGGATAGGATGAGGATGAGAATGAGGAGGAGGAGAAGGAGGATTAGGATAGGATGAGGATGAGGATAGGATGAGGACGAGGATAGGATGAGGATGAGGATAGGATGAGGAATTGGAGGAGGAGGATGAGGATGACGATAGGATGAGGATGAGGATGTGGACCAGGATAGGGTGAGAATTTGGATGAGGATTAGGATAGGATGAGGATGGTGATGAGGATAAGGAAGAGGATAGGATGAGGATGAGATGAGGACGAAGATAGGGTGAGGAAGAGGATGTGGATGACGGGGAGGGTAGGATGAGGATGGGGATGAGGATGAGGATGAGGACGCGAATAGGATGAGGATGAGGAGGAGGAGGAGGAGGAAGAGGAGGATGAGGATGAGGAGGAGTATAGGATGAGGAAGAGGAGGAGGATAGGATGAGGATGAGGATGAGGATGAGGATGAGGATGAGGATGAGGATG
>NC_032017.1:16440159-16440443 GCF_001865875.1 Lupinus angustifolius | reverse complement strand
GAGTAGAAGGATAGGATGAGGATGAGGAGGACGATAGGATGAGGATGAGGAGGACGATAGGATGAGGATGAGGAGGACGATAGGATGAGGATGAGGACGAAGATAGGATGAGGATGAAGTGGAGGGTAGGATGAGGATGGGGATGAGGATGAGGATGTGGATAGTATGAGGGCGAGGATTAGGATAGGATGAGGATGAGGAGGAGGATGATGAGGATGAGGATGAGGAAGACGAGGATGAGGATGAGGATAGGATGAGAACGAGGATAGGATGAGGATGAGGAT
>NC_032017.1:16439005-16439253 GCF_001865875.1 Lupinus angustifolius | reverse complement strand
AGAGGATAGGATGAGGATGAGTATGAGCATAGGATGAGGATGAGGACGAATATGGGATCAGGATGAAGAGGAGGGTAGGTTGAGGACGGGGATGAGGATGAGGACAGGTTGAGGACGAGGATGAGGATAGGATGAGAAGGAGGATAGGATGAGAATGAGGATGAGGAGGAGGAGGAGTATGAGGATAGGATGATGATGAGGATGAGGATAGGATGAGGACGAGGATAGGATGAGGAATAGGAGGAGGA
>NC_032017.1:16437800-16438905 GCF_001865875.1 Lupinus angustifolius | reverse complement strand
GTTGGAAACATAGAGTGCATGCCTTGCACGTTCACATTGGGTACTCTATAAGCAATGAATCTACTCCTAATCTAGACTAAATTCGAGTAGTAAAAGAAATGGCACATGTGCCTTATTACAATTGAAGAGGATGAGGATATGATGAAGAGGAGTATGAGGATGAGGGTAAGGAAGAGGATGAGGATAGAATGAGGATGAGGAGGAAGATGGGATGGGGAAGAGGATGAGGACGAGGATGGGATGAGGAAGAGGATGGGGATGAAGATGAGGGTAGGATGAGGACGAGGATAGGATAAAGAAGAGGATGAAGACGAGGATAAGATGAGGAAGAGGATGAGGATAGGATGGGGATGAAGATGAGGAAGAGAGGATAGGATGAGTATGAGGATGATGATGAGGATAGGATGAGGACGTGGATAGGATGAGGATGAGGATATGAAGAGGATGAGGACGAGGATAGGATGAGAATGAAGATGAGGATGAGTATAGAATGAGGATAAGGATGAGAATAGGATGAGGATGGGGATGAGGATGAGGATAAGGATGAGGAGAATGAGGATGAGGATGAGGATGAAGATGAGGATGCGGTTGAGGTTGAGGAAGAGGATGAGGAGGAGGATAGGATAGGATGAGGATGAGTAAGAGGATGAGGAAGAGGATGAGGATGAGTATAGGATTAGGATGAGGATAGGATGAGGATGAGGATGAGGATGAGGATGAGGATTATGATAGGATTAGGATGAGGATGAGGATGAGGTGGAGGATGAGGATGATGACAAGGATAGGATGAGGAGGAGGATGAGGATGAGGATGAGGATAGGATGAGGATGAGGAAGAGAATTAAGATAGGATGAGGATGAGGATGAGGATGAGAATTAAGATAGGATGAGGATGAGGATTAGGATAGGATTAGGATGGGGTGGAGGATGGGGATGAGGATGAGGATGCAGAAAAGATGGGGATGGGGATGAGGATAGGATGAGGACGAGGATAGGACGAGGATGAGGATAGGATGAGGATGAGGATGAGGAGGACGAGGAGGAGGATGGGGATGAAGAGGAAGATAGGATGAGGGTGAGGACGTGGATAGGATGAGGATGAGGAT
>NC_032017.1:16437350-16437700 GCF_001865875.1 Lupinus angustifolius | reverse complement strand
AGGATGAGGATGAGGATGAGGATGAGGATGAGGATGAGGATGAGGATGAGGATGGGGATGAGGAGGAGGATAGGATGAGGGTGAGGACGTGGATAGAATGAGGATGAGGACATGGATAGGATAAGGATGTGGAGGAGGATAGGATGAGGAAGAGGATGAGGATAGGATGAGGATGAGGATAGTATGAAGAGGCGGCGGATGAGGATAGGATGAGGATAGCATGAGGAAAGGATGAGTATGAGGAGGAGGATAAGATGAGGATGAGGAGGAGGATAGGTTGAGGATGAGGATAGGAATACCATGAGGATGAGGATGAGGATAGGATGAGGATGAGGACGAGGATAGGATGA
>NC_032017.1:16436395-16437250 GCF_001865875.1 Lupinus angustifolius | reverse complement strand
GGATGAGGATAAGGAGGAGGATAGGATGAGGGTGAGGATGAGGAAGAGGATACAATAAGGAAGAAGATGAGGATAGGAGGAAGATGAGGATGAGGACATGGATAGGATGAGGAAGAGGATGAGGATGAGGATAGTATGAGAAGGCAGCGGATGAGGATAGGATGAGGAAAGGATGAGTATAAGGAGGAGGATAAGATGAGGATGAGGAGGAGGATAGGATGATGATGAGGATAGGAATACCATGAGGATGAGGATAGGAATACCATGAGGATGAGGATAGGATGAGGATAGGATGAGGATGAGGACGAGGATAGGATGAGGAAGAGGATGAGGATAAGGATGAGAATTAGGATAGGATGAGGAGGAGGATGAGGATGAGGATGAGGAAGAGGATGAGGATAGGATGAGAATGAAGATGAAGATGGGATGAGGATGAGGATGAGTATAGGATGAGGACGAGGATAGGATGAGGAAGGGATGAGTATGAGGATTCGGATACGACGAGGAAGAGGATGATGAAGATGATGAGGATGAGGATATGATGAGGATGAAGACGAGGATCGGATGACGAAGAGGATGATGAAGATGAGGGTAAGATGAGGATGGGCATGAGGATGGGGATAGGATGAGGATGAGGATGAGGATGAGGCTAGTATGAGGATGAGGATGAGGATGAGGATGAGGGTAGTATGAGGATGAGGATGAGGATGAGAATGAGGATAAGGCTAGTATGAGGATGAGGATGAGGATGAGAATGAGGATAAGATAAGGATAGGATGAGGACGAGGATAGGATGTAGATGAGAATAGGATGAGGATGAGGAGGAGGAGGAGGAGGAGGATGAGGTGAGGAGGA
>NC_032017.1:16435516-16436295 GCF_001865875.1 Lupinus angustifolius | reverse complement strand
GATAGGATGAGGATGAGGATAGGATGAGGATGAGGATGAGGATAAGGAGGAGGATAGGACGAGGGTGAGGATGAGGACGAGGATACAATGAGGAAGAGGATGAGGATAGGATGAAGATGAGGAAGAGGAAGAGGATGAGGATAGGATGAGGATGTGGATAGTGTGAGGAGGCGGCGGATGAGGATAGGATGAGGATATGATGAGGAAAGAATGAGTATGAGGAGGAGGATAAGATGAGGATGAGGAGGAGGATAGGATGAGGATGAGGATAGGAATACCATGAGGATGAGGATGAGGATAGGATGAGGATGAGGACGAGGATAGGATGAGGATAACGATGAGGTTGAGGGTTAGGATAGGATGAGGAGGAGGATGAGGATGAGGATGACAAGAGAATGAGGATAAGATGAGAATGAGGATGAAGATGAAGATGGGATGAGGATGAGGATGAGGACGAGGATAGGATGAGGAAAGGATGAGTATGAGGAGGGGGATAGGATGAGGATGAGGATAGGATGAGTATGAGATGAGGATTCGGATACGACGAGGATGAGGATGAGGAAGATGATGAGGATGAGGATATGATTAGGATGAAGACGAGGATCGGATGACGAAGAGGATGATGAAGATGAGGGTAGGATGAGGATGGGCATGAGGATGGGGATAGGACGAGGAAGAGGATGAGGATGAGGCTAGTATGAGGATGAGGATGAGGATGAGAATGAGGATAAGATAAGGATAGGATGAGGACGAGGATAGGATGAGGATGAGGATAGGAT
>NC_032017.1:16435156-16435416 GCF_001865875.1 Lupinus angustifolius | reverse complement strand
ATTGGATAGGATAGGATGAGGAGGAGGAGGAGGAGGAAGAGGATGAGGATATGATGAGGATGAGGACGAAGATGGGATGAGGACGTGGATGGGATGAGAAAGACGATGGGGATGAAGATCACGGTAGGATGACGACGAGGATAGGATGAGGAAGAGGATGAGGATGAGAATATGAAGAGGATGCAGATGAGGATAGAATGTGGAAGAGGTTGAGGATTACGATGAGGATAGGATGGGGATGGGGATGAGGAAGAGGATGA
>NC_032017.1:16434411-16435056 GCF_001865875.1 Lupinus angustifolius | reverse complement strand
ATGAGGATAGGAGGAGGAGGAGGAGGAGGAGGATGAGGATGAGGATGAGGATGAGGACGAGCCTAAGGACATAGATAGGATGAGGTTGAGGACGACGATAGGATGAGGAAGAGGATTAAGATAGGATGAGGATGAGGATGGGGAGAAGGATAGGATGAGGATGAGGATAGGATGAGGACGAGGATGAGGATGAGGATAGGATGAGGATGGGTATGAGGACGAGGATAGGGTAAGGAAGAGGATGAGGATGGGATGAGGATGAGGATCAGGATGAGGATGAGGACGAGGATAAGGATGAGGATTAGGATGAGGATTAGGATAGGATGAGGATGGCGATGAGGATGCGAATGGGGAGGAGGATGAGGATAGGATGAGGATGAGAATGAGGATGAGGATGAGGATAGGATGAGGTTGAGGATGAGAATGAGGACGAGGATGAGGATGAGGACGAAGATAGGATGAGGAAGAGGATGAGGATGAAGAGGAGGGTAGGATGAGGACGGGGATGAGGGTGAGGAAAAGATGAGGACAAGGATTGGATTAGGATAGGATGATGATGAGGATGAGGATAGGATGAGGTGGAGGAGGAGGAGGATGAGGATGTGGATAGGATGAGGATGAGGAGGAGGATGAGGATGAGGATGA
>NC_032017.1:16433917-16434311 GCF_001865875.1 Lupinus angustifolius | reverse complement strand
AGGAGTAGAATGAGGATGAGGATGAGGATAGGATGAGGATGAGAATGCGGAAGAGGATGAGGATAAGGATAGTATGAGGATAGGATGAGGAGTACAATGAGGATGAGGATGAGGAGAGGATGAGGGCGAGGAAGAGGATGAGTCTGAGGATAGGATAAGGATGAGGATGAGGAAATGGATGAGGATAAGGAAAAGGATATGATGAGGATGAGGATGAGAATAGGATAAGGATGAGGATGAGGATGGGGAAGAGGATGAGGATAAAGAGGAAAATAGGATGAGGATGAGAATGAGAATTAGGATAGGATGAGGATGAGGATGAAGATAGGATGAGAAGTAGAATGAGGTGTAGGATGACGATAGGATGAGGACGAGGATGAGGATGAGGAAAGGA
>NC_032017.1:16433269-16433817 GCF_001865875.1 Lupinus angustifolius | reverse complement strand
GGATGAGGATGAGGATGAGGATAAGGATAGGAGCAGGATGAGAATGAGGATAGGATGAAGAGGACGAGGATGAGGATGTGGAAGAGGAAAGGATGCGGACGAGAATGAGAATGAGGATAGGATGAGGATGAGGAAGAGGATAGGATGAGGACGAGAATTAGAATGAGGATAGGATGAGGATGAGGATGAGGATAGGATGAGGACGAGAATGAGGATCAGGATGAGGATGAGAATTTGGAAGAGGATGAGGATGAGGATAAGGAGAGAATGAGGATAAGGATAGGATGAGGACGAGGATGAGGATAGGATGAGGATGAGGAAGTGGATTAGGATGATGATGATGATAGGAGGAGGATCCGAATGAGGATAGGATGAAGAGAAGGATGAGGAGGAGGATGAAAATCAGGAAGAGGAAAGGATGAGGACGAGAATGAGAATGAGGATAGGATGAGGATGACGAAGATGATAGGATGAGGACGAGAATGACGATGAGGATAGGATGAGGATGAGGATGAGGATAGGATGAGGACGAGAATGAGGAGGAGGAA
>NC_032017.1:16432357-16433169 GCF_001865875.1 Lupinus angustifolius | reverse complement strand
ATAGGATGAGGATGAGGATGAGAATAGGATGAGGATGAGGAAGAGGATTAGGATGAGGATGAGGATGAGGATGAGGTTGATGATGAGGATAGGATGAGCATAAGGATGAGGATGACGATAAAATAAGGATAGGATGATGGTGAAGATGAGGAAGAGGATGAGGATGAGGATAGGATGAAGAGGAGGATGAGAATGAGGAAAAGGAAAGGATGAGGACGAGAATGAGGATGAGGATAGGATGAGGATGGAGAATGAGGATAGGATGAGGATGAGGAGGACGATAGGATGAGGACGAGAATGAGGATAAGGATGCCGATAGGATGAGGATGAGAATATGGAAGAGGATGAGGATGAGGATCCGGATAACGATAGGATGAGGATGAGGATAGGATGAGGATGAGAATGAGGATAGGAGGAAGAGGAGGATGAGGAGGAGGATGAGGATGAGGATGAGGAAGAGAAAAAGATGAGAAAGAGAATGAGAATCAGGATAGAATGAGGATGAGGAGGAGGATAGAATGAGGACAGGAATGAGGACGAGGATGAGGATGAGGATAGGATGAGGATGAGGATGGGATAAGGATGAGAATAGGATGGGGACGAGGAAGAGGATGAGGATAGGATGAGGATGAGGATGGGATAAGGATGAGAATAGGATGGGGACGAGGAAGAGGATGAGGATAGGATGAGGACGAGAATGAGGATGATGATATGATGAGGACAAGGATGAGGATGAGGATGAGGATTGGATTAGGACAACAATGAGGATGAGGATAGGATGTGGATGAGGACGAGGATTAGGAGGAGGATGA
>NC_032017.1:16431947-16432257 GCF_001865875.1 Lupinus angustifolius | reverse complement strand
GATGAGGATGAGGATAAAATGAGGATGAGGATAGGATGAGGAGGAGGATGAGGATGAGGATAAGATGAGGACGAGAATGAGGATGAGGATGAGGAAGAGGATGAGGATGAGGTTAGGATGAGTATAGGATGAGGATGAGGATGAGGATAGGATGTGGATTAGGAAGAGGATGAGGAAGAGGTCGAGGTTAGGATGAGGATGAAAATAAGGATAAGAGGAGGATAAGCATGAGGATAGGATTAAGAGGAGGATGAGGATGAGGAAGAGGATGAGGATGAGGATGGGAGGAAGATGAGGATGACGATGAGAA
>NC_032017.1:16431533-16431847 GCF_001865875.1 Lupinus angustifolius | reverse complement strand
ATAGGATGAGGACGAGAATGAGGATGAGGATATGATGAGGATGAGGATAAGGATAGGATTAGGACGAGAATGACGATTAGAATGAGGATAGGAGAAGGACGAGGATGAGGAAGTGGATGAGGATAAGGACGAGGGTAGGATGAGGATGAGGATGAGGATAGGATAACGATGAGGATGAGGATGAGGAAGGGGATGAGGATGAGTATAAGGAAGGGGATGAGGATGAGGATAAGGAGCATGATAGGATGAGGACGAGAATCAGAATGAGGATAGGATGATGATTAGGACGGGGATAGGATGAGGATAGAATGAGG
>NC_032017.1:16430603-16431433 GCF_001865875.1 Lupinus angustifolius | reverse complement strand
GAGGATAAGATGAGGACGAGAATGAGGATGACGATAGGATGAGGATGAGACCGTGGAAGAGGATGAGGAAGAGGATGAGGATAAGGATAGGATGAGGAAAAGGATGAGGATGAGGATGATTATCCGGATTAGGATGAGTATGAGGATGAGGATGAGAATGAGGATAGGAGGAGGATAGGAGGAGAATAAGAATGAGGATAGGATGACAAGGAGGATGACGAGGAGGGTGAGGATGAGGAATAGAAATAGGAAAGGATGAGGACGAGAATGAGAATGGGGATAGGATGAGGATGAGGAGGAGGATAGGATGAGGAAGAGAATGAGGACGACGATGAGGATAGGATGAGGACGAGAATGTGGAAGAGGATGAGGATGAGGATAGGATGAGGTATAGGATGAGGATGAGGATAAGATGAGGATAAGATGAGGACGAGAATGAGGACGAGGAAGAGGATGAGGATGGGATAGGAATGAGGATGAGGATATGATGTTGATGAGGACGAGGATGAGGATAGGATGAGGATAGGATGTTGATCAGGACGAGGACGAGGATGAGGATAGGATGACGACGGGGATAAGGAAATGGATGAGGATAAGGAAGAGGGTAGGATGAGGATGAGGATGAGGATGATGATAGGATAAGGAGGAGGATGAAGAAGAGGAAGAGGATAAGGAGGAGGATAGGATGAGGACAAGAATGAGGATAGGATGAGGATAAGTACGGGGATAGGATGAGGAGTAGATTGAGGATGAGGATGAGGATGTGATGACGAGGAGGATGACGAGGAGGATGAGGAGGAGGATGAGGATGAGGACGAGAATGAGGATGA
>NC_032017.1:16429724-16430503 GCF_001865875.1 Lupinus angustifolius | reverse complement strand
ATGAGGATAGGATGAGGACGAGGATGGGGATAGGATGACGACGAGGATAAGGAAGTGGATGAGGATAAGGAAGAGGGCAGGATGAGGCTGAGGATGAGGATGATGATAGGATAAGGAGGAGGATGAGGAAGAGGAAGAGGATGAGGAGGAGGATAGGATGAGGACGAGAATGAGGATAGGATGAGGATGAAGATAGGATGAGCATGAGGATGAGGATGAAGATGACGATGAGGATAAGATGAGGATAGGATGAGGACGAGAATGAGGATAGGATGAGGATGAAGATAGGATGAGCATGAGGATGAGGATGAAGATGACGATGAGGATAAGATGAGGATAGGATGAGGAAGAGGATGAGGATAGTACGAGGACGAGAATGAGGATGAGGATAGGATGAGGTGGAAGATGAGGATGAGGAGAGGATGAGGACCAGAATGAGGATGAGGATGAGGAAGAGGATGAGGATGAGGATGAGGATGAGGTTAGGATGAGGATGAGGATGAGGATGAGGATAGGATTAGGACGAGAATGAGGATGAGGATAGGATGTTGATGAGGACGAGGATGAGGATAGGATGTTGATGAGGACGAGGATGAGGTTAGGATGAGGATAGGATGTTGATGAGGACGAGGACGAGGATGAGGATAGGATGACGACGAGGATAGGGAAATGGATGAGGATAAGGAAGAGGGTAGGATGAGGATGAGGATGAGGATGGTGATAGGATAAGGAGGAGGATGAGGAAGAGGAAGAGGAGAAGGAGGAGGATAGGATGAGGA
>NC_032017.1:16429369-16429624 GCF_001865875.1 Lupinus angustifolius | reverse complement strand
GATGAGGACGAGAATGAGGATGAGGACGAGGATGAGGATAGGATTAGGACGAGATAGAGGATGAGGATAGGATGTGGATGAGGACGAGGATGGGGATAGGATGACGACGAGGATAAGGAAGTGGATGAAGATAAGGAAAAGGGAAGGATTGGGCTGAGGATGAGGATGATGATAGGATAAGGAGGAGGATGAGGAAGAGGATGAGGATCAGGAGGAGGATAGGTATGATGAGTAGAATGAGGATGAGGATGAGGA
>NC_032017.1:16428891-16429269 GCF_001865875.1 Lupinus angustifolius | reverse complement strand
GACGAGAATGAGGATGAGGATAGGATGTAAATTAGGACAAGGAGGAGGATAGGATGAGGACGAGATTGAGGATGAGCATAGGTTGAGGAGTAGAATGAGGATGAAGATAGGATGAGGATGAGAATGTGGATGAGGATCAGGATGAGGATGAGGAAGAGGATGAGGAAGAGGATAACAGGAGGACGCGATTGAGGATGAGGATGAGGAGGAGGATGAGGATGAGGAAGAGGATGACGATGAGAATGACGACGAGGTTAGGATGAGGATGAGGATGAGGATAGGAGGAGGATGAGAATGAGGAAGAGGAGGATGAGGAGGAGGAGGATGAGGAGGAGGATGAGGATTTGGAAGAGGAAGAGGAAAGGATGAGGACGAGAA
>NC_032017.1:16428508-16428791 GCF_001865875.1 Lupinus angustifolius | reverse complement strand
AGGATAGGATGTGGAAGAGGTACAAGATGAGGATGAGGATAGGATGACGACGAGAATGAGGATGAGGATGAGAATAGGATTAGGATGAGGATAGGTTGAGGACGAGGATGAGGATAGGATTAGGACGAGAATGAGGATGAGAATAGGATGTGGATGAGGACGAGGATGAGGATAGGATGAGGATAGAATGAGGACATGGATCAGGAAGTGGATGAGGATCAGGAAGAGGATGAGGATAGGATAAGGATGAGGATGAGGATGAGGATGTTGAAGAGGATGAGGA
>NC_032017.1:16427898-16428408 GCF_001865875.1 Lupinus angustifolius | reverse complement strand
GAGGATGAGGATGAGGATGAGAATGAGGATGAGGTTAGGATGATGATGAGGATAAGGATAGGAGGAGGATGAGAATAACGATATGATTAAGAGAAGGATGAGGGGAGGTTGAGGATGAGGAATAGTAAAGGATGAGGACGAGAATGAGGATGAGGATAGGATGTGGATGAGGATGAGAATGTGGAAGAGGATGAGGATGAGGATGAGGATAGGTTGAGAATGAGGATAGGATGAGGACGAGGATGAGGATGAGGATAGGTTTAGGACGAGAATGAGGATGAGGATAGGATGTGGATGAGGACAAGGATGAGGATAGGATGTGGATTAGGATGGGGATGAGAAGGTGGAAGAGGATAAGGATAGGATGAGGAAGAGGATGAGTATGAGGATAGGATGAGGACGAGGAAGAGGACGAGGATGAGGATAAGGATAGGAGGAGGATGAGGAAGAGGATAGGATGAAGATGAGGATGGGGATAGGATGTGGATGAGGATGAGGATGAGGATAGGA
>NC_032017.1:16427328-16427798 GCF_001865875.1 Lupinus angustifolius | reverse complement strand
GGATGAGGAAGAGGATGAGGATGAGGATAGGATGAGGACGAGAATGAGGATGAGGATGGGATGAGGATGAGGGTAGGATTAGGACAAGAATAAGGATGAGGATAGGATGTGGATGTGGATGAGGACGAGGATGAGGATAGGATGGGGACGAGGACGAGGAAGTGGATGAGGATAAGGAGGAGGATAGGATGACGACGAGAATGAGAATGAGGATAGGATGCGGTTAGGATGGGGATAGGATGAGGAGTAGAATGAGGATGAGGATGAGGATAGAATGAGGATGAGGATAGGATGAGGAGGGGGATGAGGATGAGGATGGGCATGAGGATAGGATGAGGATGAGGAAGAGGGTGAGGATAGGATGAGGACACAAATGAGGATAAGAATAGGATGAGGAGGAGGATGAGGATGACGATACGATGAGGATGAGGATGAGGATGGGGACGAAGATAGGATGAGGAAGAGGATGA
>NC_032017.1:16426802-16427228 GCF_001865875.1 Lupinus angustifolius | reverse complement strand
AGGGTTGGATGAGGATGAGGATGAGGATAGGATAAGGATGAGGATGAGGATGAGGAAGAGGATGAGGATAAGGATGAGGATAGGATGAGGACGACAATGAGAAGGAGGATAGGATGAGGACTTGAATGAGAATGAGGATAGGATGACGACGAGGATAGAATGGGGACTAGAATGAGGATGAGGATGAGAAGGAGGAGGAGGATGAGGATGAGGATGAGGATGAGGAAGAGGATAGGATGAGGACAAGAATGAGAATGAGGATAGATGGGGAGTAGAATGAGGACGAGAATGAGGATAAGGAGGATGAGGACGAGGATGAGGATGAGGATAGGATTAGGACGATAATGAGGATGAGGATAGGATGTGGATTAGGACGATGATGAGGATAGGATGAGGACGAGGATGAGGAAGTGGATGAGGATAAGG
>NC_032017.1:16426266-16426702 GCF_001865875.1 Lupinus angustifolius | reverse complement strand
GAGGATGAGGACGAGGATGAGGATAGGAAGAGGATGAAGATAGGATGAGGATGAGAAAAGTATCGGGATAGGATGAGGATAAGGATTAGAATAGGGTGAGGATGGGGATGAGGATAGGATGAGGACGAGGATAGGATGAGGATAGGAATGTGGAAGAGGATGACGATAGGATCTGGACGAGGATGAGGATGAGGACGAGAATGAGGATGAGGATAGGATGACCAAGAGGATGAGGATAGGAGGAGGACGAAAATGAAGATTAGGATGAGGATAGGATCGGGATGAGGAAGAGGATAGGATGAGGATGAAGAGGAGGATGAGGAGGAGGATGAGGATGAGAAAGAGGAAAGGATGATGACGAGAATGAGGATGAGGATAGGATGTGAATGAGGATGAGGATAGGAGGAGGATGAGAATGAGGGTAGGATGAAGAGGA
>NC_032017.1:16425539-16426166 GCF_001865875.1 Lupinus angustifolius | reverse complement strand
AGGAAGTGGATAGGATGAGGACGAGAATGAGGATAGGATGAGGATGAGGATAGCATGAGGACGAGAATGAGGATGAGGATGAGGAGAGGATGAGGATGAGGATAGGATGAGGATGAGAATGAGGATAAGGATAGGATGAGGACCAGGATGAGGATAAGGATAGGATTAGGACGATGATGAGGATGAGGATAGGATGTGGATTAGGACGAGGATAAAGATAGGATGACGACGAGCATGAGGATGAGGATAGGATGAGCATGAGGATGAGGATAAGGATGAAGATGAGGATGAGGATGAGGATGAGGACGAGGATGAGGATGAGGATAGGAAGAGGATGAAGATAGGATGAGGATGAGGATAGGAGGAGGATGAGGATGAGGACGAGGATGAGGATGAGGATAGGAAGAGGATGAAGATAGGATGAGGATGAGGATAGGAGGAGGATGAGAATTAGGATAGGATGAAGAGGAGGATGAAGAGGAGGATGAAGAGGAGGAGCAGGATGAGGATGAGGAAGAGAAAAGGATGAGGACGAGAATGAGAATGAGGATAAGATCAGGATGAGGATGAGGATAAGGTTAGGATGAGGATGAGGATGAGGATGAGGATGATATGAAGAGGATGATG
>NC_032017.1:16424777-16425439 GCF_001865875.1 Lupinus angustifolius | reverse complement strand
AGGATGAGGATAGGATGAGGATAGGTTGAGGACAAGGATGAGGATGAGGATAGGATGGGGATGAGGAAGAGGATGAGGATGAGGATAAGGATAGGATGAGGACGAGGATAAGGATGAGGATAGGATTAGGATGTGGATTAGGACGAGGATGGGGACGAGAATGAGGATGAGGATAGGATGAGGATGAGGATACGAGGAGGATGAGGATACGAGGAGGATGAGAATAAGGATAGCATGAGGAGGAGGAAAGGATGACGACGAGAATCAGAATGAGGGTAGGATGAGGATGAGGACGAGAATGTGGATGAGGATGAGGACACGATGACGATGAGGATGAGGATGAGGATGAGGATAAGGATAGGATGAGGAAGAGGAAGATGATGAGGATGAGGATAGGATGAGGATGAGGATGAGGATGTGGATGAGGATAGGATGAGGAAGATAATAAGGATGAGGATAGTATGAGGACGAGGATGAGGTTGAGGATGAAGATAATACTAGGACGAGAATGAGGATAAGGCTAGGATGTGGATGAGGACGAGGATGAGGATAAGGAAGAGGATTAGGATAAGGAAGAGGATAGGATAAGGATGAGGATGAGGAAGAGGATAGGTTGAGGACGAGCATGAGAATGAGGATAGGATGAGGATGAGGATGAGGAT
>NC_032017.1:16423775-16424677 GCF_001865875.1 Lupinus angustifolius | reverse complement strand
GATGAGGATAGGATAACGATGAGGATAAGGATGAGGAAGAGGATGAGGATAAGGAGGATGATAGGATGAGGACGAGAATGAGAATGAGGATAGGATGAGGATTAGGACGGGGATAGGATGAGGAGTAGAATGAGGATGAGGTTGAGGATAAAATGAGGATGAGGAGGAGGATGACGATGAGGATGAGGATGAGGAGAGGATGAGGAGAGGATGAGGATGAGGAAGAGGATGAGGATAGGATGAGGATGAGGATGAGGATGAGGAGAGGATGAGGAGAGGATGAGGAGAGGATGAGGAGAGGATGAGGAGAGGATGAGGAGAGGATGAGGAGAGGATGAGGAGAGGATGAGGAGAGGATGAGGAGAGGATGAGGAGAGGATGAGGAGAGGATGAGGAGAGGATGAGGAGAGGATGAGGAGAGGATGAGGAGAGGATGAGGAGAGGATGAGGAGAGGATGAGGAGAGGATGAGGAGAGGATGAGGAGAGGATGAGGAGAGGATGAGGAGAGGATGAGGAGAGGATGAGGAGAGGATGAGGAGAGGATGAGGAGAGGATGAGGAGAGGATGAGGAGAGGATGAGGAGAGGATGAGGAGAGGATGAGGAGAGGATGAGGAGAGGATGAGGAGAGGATGAGGAGAGGATGAGGAGAGGATGAGGAGAGGATGAGGAGAGGATGAGGAGAGGATGAGGAGAGGATGAGGAGAGGATGAGGAGAGGATGAGGAGAGGATGAGGAGAGGATGAGGAGAGGATGAGGAGAGGATGAGGAGAGGATGAGGATGAGGAAGAGGATGAGGATGAGGATAGGAGGAAGATGAGAATGAGGATAGGATTAAGAGGGAAATGAGGAGGAGGATTAGGATGAGGACGAGATTGAGGATGAGGATGAGGATAGGATGAG
>NC_032017.1:16422774-16423675 GCF_001865875.1 Lupinus angustifolius | reverse complement strand
GATGAGGACGAGGATGAGGAAGTGGATGAGGATAAGGAAGAGGGTAGGACGAGGATGAGGATAGGATAATGATGAGGATGAGGATAAGGAGGATGATAGGATGAGGAGGAGAATGAGGATGAGGATAAGATGAGGATAGGATGAGGAGTAGAATGAGGATGAGGAAGAGGATGAGGATGAGGATAAGGATAGGATGAGGATGAGAATGTGGATGAGGATAAGGATAGGATGAGGAGGAGGATGAGGATGAGGAAGAGGAAAGGATGAGGACGAGAATGAGAATGAGGATAGGATGAGGATGAGGATGAGGATAGGATGAGGATGAGGAGGAGGATAGGATGAGGACGAGAATGAGGACGAGGATAGGATGAGGAGGAGGATGAGGATGAGGAAGAGGAAAGGATGAGGACGAGAATGAGAATGAGGATAGGATGAGGATGAGGATGAGGATAGGATGAGGATGAGGAGGAGGATAGGATGAGGACGAGAATGAGGACGAGGATAGGATGAGGAGGAGGATGAGGATGAGGAAGAGGAAAGGATGAGGACGAGAATGAGAATGAGGATAGGATGAGGATGAGGATGAGGATAGGATGAGGATGAGGAGGAGGATAGGATGAGGACGAGAATGAGGATGAGGATGAGGATAGGATCAGGATGAGAATGTGGAAGAGGATGAGGATGAGGATATGGATAAGGATAGGATGTGGAAGAGGTACAGGATGAGGATGAGCTCGAGAATGAGGATGAGGACGAGGATGAGGATGAGGATTTTATGAGGATGAGGAGAAGGATAGGATGAGGATGAGAATGTGGAAGAGGATGAGGATGAGGATGAGGATCAGAATAGGATGAGGAACAGGATGAGGATGAGGAGGAGAAGGATGATGAGGATGAGGAT
>NC_032017.1:16419997-16422674 GCF_001865875.1 Lupinus angustifolius | reverse complement strand
CGAAAACAGAGCAAAAAACTGGTCATATAGCAGCATAAGTACAAAGAAAAAGAGATATAAGAGATACACACAAAAGGAGAGAAGTTTCAGAAAAGAGATAATAACATACAGATTGTCAAAAAAACCTGGGCACTCCATGAAAAAAGAGAACACAAAAATAAGAAAGATTGAGCAGATACACAACAGTCCAAATACACACAGAGGCAGGAACCATAGAACAAAAGGAAGGAACCATAGAACAAAAGGAAGGAACCATAGAACAAAAGGAAGGAACCATAGAACAAAAGGAAGGAACCATAGAACAAAAGGAAGGAACCATAGAACAAAAGGAAGGAACCATAGAACAAAAGGAAGGAACCATAGAACAAAAGGCAGGAACCAGAAAACAAAAAGCAGGAACTCAGCAGGGAGTCAGTAAAAGCAATGTGTAGATAGGAACACATTCAGGTAAGACAACTATCATTTTCATTACATAATTACAAGTAGAATACCCTTAGGATAACCTATATATCAAATAAGATACATACATCTAACACACATATTTTGGAGCATTGGACAGTTGTTAAAGTAAAAAATACCAACTCGTGTTGATATCACTTTGTGTGAAAAGTCCTTAGCGAAGCTAATACTCACTACTGCCGGACAGCCCAAGAGCAATTACTCACGGGCCAACGACATTTCCGTCATTACCAGCGCAAGAACAAGGGCCACTATCCTGGTTCGATAAACATCTTAAATAATGTTTCACCCTGCATATGAGCATAATTAGAAAATCATCTATTCGAAAAGAAGGAAGCAATAACAGATGCCAAAGCCATCGATTCATAAAACGAAAAGTAAAAACGAAAGGAAAGAGACGAATAGACTGGATAAAAAATAAAAAGTAAAGAAGAAGGTGAGTTCACCTTCGACTCGGAGCCACCGTGAGCCACCGCAATAATAAATTACCGATTCGGAACCACCTTAAGCCACTGCGAGAATGGATTACCGAACCACCGTAAACCCCTACCTCAAGAGATACCATTCTTCCATCCTGAATCCATTAAACCACCGCGACCCGAACCTCTGTCACCACCGAAAGGAGGAAAAGAGGAGGAGATGACCCCAATCGTGATTATATCCCCGCCAATAGAGGGAATAATCAGAAAGTAAAAGGGTTGTGTACGTTTCTGGTTATTATTTGGGAAAACCAAAAGATCTTTCACAAGCATTATAAAGGGGGCACTCAGTCAAAAGAAAAGGGGAGGACAATCGAAAACAGAGCAAAAAACTGGTCATATAGCAGCATAAGTACAAAGAAAAAGAGATATAAGAGATACACACAAAAGGAGAGAAGTTTCAGAAAAGAGATAATAACATACAGATTGTCAAAAAAACCTGGGCACTCCGTGAAAAAAGAGAGCACAAAAATAAGAAAGATTGAGCAGATCTTAACTATTTGTTTTAATTAATCTTAAGTCCTTAATATTATTTGTTAAACAATCATGTCATTATGCCTAACAAAAAGTCTAAAATCCTTATATTCTCATATCATGAAGGCAGGAACCATAGAACAAAAGGAAGGAACCATAGAACAAAAGGCAGGAACCGGAGAACAAAAAGCAGGAACTCAGCAGGGAGTCAGTAAAAGCAATGTGTAGATAGGAACACATTCAGGTAAGACAACTATCATTTTCATTACATAATTACAAGTAGAATACCCTTAGGATAACCTATATATCAAATAAGATACATACATCTAACACACATATTTTGGAGCATTGGACAGTTGTTAAAGTAAAAAATACCAACTCGTGTTGATATCACTTTGTGTGAAAAGTCCTTAGCGAAGCTAATACTCACTACTGCCGGACAGCCCAAGAGCAATTACTCACGGGCCAACGACATTTCCGTCATTACCAGCGCAAGAACAAGGGCCACTATCCTGGTTCGATAAACATCTTAAATAATGTTTCACCCTGCATATGAGCATAATTAGAAAATCATCTATTCGAAAAGAAGGAAGCAATAACAGATGCCAAAGCCATCGATTCATAAAACGAAAAGTAAAAACGAAAGGAAAGAGACGAATAGACTGGATAAAAAATAAAAAGTAAAGAAGAAGGTGAGTTCACCTTCGACTCGGAGCCACCGTGAGCCACCGCAATAATAAATTACCGATTCGGAACCACCTTAAGCCACTGCGAGAATGGATTACCGAACCACCGTAAACCCCTACCTCAAGAGATACCATTCTTCCATCCTGAATCCATTAAACCACCGCGACCTGAACCTCTGTCACCACCAAAAGGAGGAAAAGAGGAGGAGATGACCCCAATCGTGATTATATCCCCGCCAACAGAACCACCGCAAGCCATCCGAGAGAAGAACCGAATCACTGCAACTTCAAAAGAGAGAGAGGAGACCGTGAACTCCCTTGAAATTTCCGTCGCCACCAACAGACCTCCGAGCCACCATAAGCCGTCGCGAACCTCCACCACCTCACTTGGAGGCTGAATCGTGCCCATTGGGAGAGCTTTAGGGATTTCATCCCTTTAGGTGTGATAATTCTAGGCAAAGGGGGTAACCGTATGTTACCCCTGATCTTTTAGTACCTTCCCTTTTTTAATTTATTGATTTGCTTTATTTATGTTAATTAGTTTTAACTATTTGTTTTAATTAATCTTAAGTCCTTAAT
>NC_032017.1:16383215-16419897 GCF_001865875.1 Lupinus angustifolius | reverse complement strand
TCCTTATATTCTCATATCATATGATTGATCATTGCTTAAAGATATTTGTTTTGATAATTGGAATAAGGTAGATAGAATTTACATTTAAAATAATAATGGTATCTTTACCCTACAAATTTCGTTAATATCTATTTGAACAAAAGTAAAAAACAACGCTTATATTATTAAATAAAGTTTATGAGATTTTTATAGTGAGGTTATGGTTCGAGTCGTCTCTAACTACTCCAATTTTGATTTCTGGTGCTTGATCTACCACCTCTTCCTTTATAACCATAGCCACCTCTACTCCTAAAACTGGCATTATGTCCAGAATTAGCAGTCTTTGGGGTGTCCTGTCTAGAATTGATGGACATAATTCAGCTGTCTTGAGTGAGATTTGAGGAAATTGGATTATTTTGCTGTCTTGGCTCGAGTCATCTCTAACTTCTCCGAAAATGAGAAGAAGGTCTACGACCAATACCGTCTCTGAACTATTAAGCTCCATACACATATATAATTAATAAACTATTTTATTACTAAAATCCTATATCTATAAATAATTAGAAACCATTATACTAAATAAATTTTATGGATTTTTTAGTAAGGTTACGGTTCGAGTTGTCTCTAACTTCTCCGAAAACGAGAAGAAGGTCTACAACCAATGCTGTCTCTAAGCTATTAATCCTGTATATAGAAAATAATTCCCCAGCCTATTTTGCTACCTAATTCTAAAAATAACCCAATATTATTTTACCGAATAAATTGGGATTTTATAGTGAGGTTATGGTTCGAGTCGTCTCTAACTCCCCGGAAATGAGGAGAAGGTCTACGACCAACGCCGTTCCTGAACTATTAGTCTCATTGAACCAAAACAATTATATATTAACCAATTCAATAAAATAATATTTTTAAACCTATTGGTATTTTCTAAATCACTAACAATCAACCAAATTAACTAAACAATTTTCGAACTAGAACTACGTAAGCCTTGATTCCCTTAATAGGGGTACGTAGGATCAAAATCAATATTGTCAGGCTCAATAATAAAAATAAATAATTCTAAGTAAATAATTGTTAAGGGTATAAAAGTCCATGTGATTAGTGAAGGTACCGTTGTAATACGGGCGGACGGGGTGCTAATACCTTCCCCGATCCGTAATCAACTTCCGAACTCAGAATCTCTGCTTAAAGACCACATTATCCTCATTGGGCTTACCATAGAGTTTTCTACGTTTTAACCGCAAAAAACGTAGTGGCGACTCCAAATCAATTGGAAGAGGTAGAATACGAGTTCGCCTCCTCCTAAGTCGTAGAGCCGGTCTTCCAACCGAAAATCGGGTCGCGACACAAACTAATACAAAATCAATCAAATAATTTGTTTTAAATTTGCTTTGTAAATAACTGATAAGTTCGGGTTGGATTTCGAAATCGTGATATAAAAACCTGATGGAAATGACTGAATTGCAAATATTACATTTTTTATATTTACTATACTATAAAACTAGCAAGTTACCCATGCATTTGCATGGGACGGTATTTTTTTGCCGCATGATTAAGAACACATATTACATGTGCATTTATGATTAAGAATATGTATGTTATTGTGCATTCACATGGTTAAAACCATATATGTTACTGGTGCATTCATATTGTTAAAAATTATTATTTATGTATAAAATTATACAATCAGACCATACGGTTTAAATGTTTAAATAAGATAAACTTAATATGGGACCTCTTCTCTTGCTCGACTTTTCCAACATTGTTTTTTACACATACTAACATGATATAGTTAGTAGTATCCTATTAATCAAAAAATCATCAATAAATTTATAATTTCATTATTATTTGATTCTAAAATAAGATTAGTATAAAAATAAATATTATTATTTGACTCTAAAATAACTACAAACAATATGTTATGATTCATATTATTATTTATTTTAATATTGCATAGGTAATCATATTCCTTTTATTTTTAAATAAATCACATACATTATAGAGTTAATTTGTTGTATCATCATCTTATTATATTTGATCGTTTAACTTAATTGATTAATTGTGTATAACGTCAATTTTAAATTGATCCATAAAATTTGAGTTTTTATATTTATTTATGACATTAAAAATATAATTATTTATTTATTAATATAATTATAATTGTGCATTAATTTTCTAATGTTAAATAATTGTGTAGTATGCTCAATTAATCATGCACGCTATGCAATTCAATAAATTAGAATAAATTATAGATTAATGATTCCAAATATAAACAAATTGTCGGAAATGATGTAAAACATTGATGAGTAGATATTACTCAATTAATATTCCATAAATTCATCAAATATAATATTGCAAATTTATATTTCATTTTTGTAACTGATCCATAAATTCAAACAACAAATTGAATTCAATATTAATATTCCGAAAATTTATTATTTACGGCAAATTTATATCAATAATAAACATTGCTTAAAATTAGGGAATTATAAATATTAATCAAAATATAAATCAAAAAAAAATAATTTTTACAATCAAATTACTTTAATATTTTGATTGTCCATCTTATTAAAGATTAAATAAAAATTTATGATATTATTATTTAATTATTTCTTTATCAGTATAATTATAAATATGCATTAAATTTTCAATGTTAAACTAATCATGTAATATGCTCAATTAATCACGCTTATCATGGAGTTGAATGAATCATGACAAATTACATATAAATATAAATTGATCCATAAATTCAAATTTTGTAATTGATCCATAAATTCAAATAAAATAGAATATGAATGGAATTGAATATAAATATATTTCGTGAATTTATTATTTACAATTATGAAAATTTACATCTATAATAAGCATTGTTTAAAATTAGCGAATCATAAATAATTTAATCAAAATATAAATAAAATCAATTAATTATCATAATCAAATGAAATTTCTTTAATATTTTCATTATTACATCATATTAAAGAGAAATTGAATCAAAAACACCATAAAAAATCAAATAACAAAAATAATTGTGGATGACAATTATTTAGTTTTTAGATAATAGAGAAAAATACATTAAAAGACAATCATGCCTAATAATTTCAGTTTCTAAAGTATAACTATTAATTAACATTACTCAATTAATACATTCAAAGATATTAATGAGTAATTATTACTCAATTAGCATTCCACAAATTTATTAGATATATCTTTGCAAATTTATATTATATTTTTGTAACTCATCCATAAATTCAAACAAAACAGAATATAAATGGAATTAAATATAATATTCCATAAATTTATTACTTATATAGTTGAATATAAATGAAATTAAATTGTCTTTGCAGAACACATATTATATGTGCATTTATGATTAAGAATATGTATGTTATTGTGCATTCGCATGGTTAAAACCATATATGTTACTGGTGCATTCATATTGTTAAAAATTATTAATTATGTATAAAATTATACAATCAGACCATACGGTTTAAATGTTTAAATAAGATAAACTTAATATGGGACCTCCTATGATTAATTAGATAAAATATACATATTCAACAATTAAACATGTCAAATTATTTATGATGGGAATAAAAAAATAAAGATTATTCTTACTAATATAATGTTGACATATTCATGACAACAAACAAACAAATAAATTCATAACAACAAACAAACAAATACAATATTGTAACTTGTAGCTAAATGTGTGTATATAAATAGAGATGGGGTACATAACATAGTTATTGAGGGTTTGGTCATTGTTAAGGATGAAATCCTTCTAAATCATACATTAAGAAAGATGATTATTGAAAGAACAAATCTACAAAATAATGAAATCAATCGTACTATATATACAATATAAACAAATCAAAGATAAAAATAAGAACATATCTAAAAGTAAACAAATAAATGAAAAATCAATAAAAATGCATTTTAAACAACATATTTACAAAAAACAAATCTACAATGATGAAGATTGAGTAACGGGATACATAAACCATCATATTAGGTTAATGAATGAAAAATCAATAAAGAGATACTATAAACAACATATTTATAAAATAAGAATAAATCTACAATGATGAAGATTTAGTATCGAAATACAGAAACCATCATATTAAGTTTAATGAAATGAAGATTGACGAATGAAACATTGGATTGTAGACATGTGACAGAAGAAGAGGTAAATATGAAATGAAAATGGGACAAAAATATGGAGATATGAAATAATAATGGTGGAGAAGTAATTCAAATGTGAAAAGGGATTCAATCCCCTTTATTGTGAGATGTAATTTCTTTATAGAATAAAAAACAAATTGACCCATTAATCATTAGAATTAAATTGTACAATGAACAAAAATAGAAGATTGACATGTTTTGGAGAGAAAATTTTGATTGATAGATTAACACATGTCATGAGGATGAACAAAAATGGAAGATTGACATGTTTTGGAGGGAAAGTTTTGATTGAGAGATTGACACATGTCATGATAAACCTTTAGTTTTGATGGAGGTTGACACATGTCATGAGAGCTTAAGAGATTGACATATGTCATGATGAAACTTTTTTGTTATATAGGTAATAGATGAGATCGATAGGTCTTGACTATCACGCCTCTTCATTCGCCGTGATGAAATTGCATTTACTTTTTGTTTTTGTTTTATATTAATATTTTTCTCTCCTTTAGATAGATTGTTTTTACATATCAATTTACCATTTTTTATTTAAATAAAAATACTGTCATTTTTTACACAAAAAGTTTGTGCAAGAGATCTCATATCTGCAATCAGATTTGAAGTTGGGAGTTATCACTTTGTGAGTTGTGAACCAATTTCCTGCCAATTGGATCAATCTCCTTTGACAACCACTGTATCGTTTTGAATAAGTTATTTATCTTTATTTTTTTAAGTGTCAATTATGATTAAAAATGATGGTAGATAATACAGTGATATTATATAAAATTCATACAATGTGAGTACATACATTTTTTCTTTATTTTTTTATTGTAAATAGTAAAAAGAAAATCTTAATCATAACAATGACTCAGATCACATGCTTTAGTAAATAACAAATCAATTAACTCAAATAATTTTCATATTATCTTGTTCTATTTAGCATCATTGTAAACCAAACTAAAAACGTCCATATTCAAGTCAACGCCATATTTTATGCTAAATTAATTTTGATGTTCAAAATGGACATTTTATTAAGATTAGTAGAAAAGTTACTTAGCATAATTATTAATATGTCAATAATTAGATGTAATTTTTAAAATTAATCAATAATGTTATAAATTATTTATTTTCTATTTTAACACATTTAATAATTTATTTTCTATTTTAACACATTTAATAATTTCTTTTCCTACTAAATAATAGTATTTTTGTATAAAAATATATGATGAAAAAGGAAGTAGGGTAGGGTGATTGACCAAACTACGTGCCCCTTAGGTGTCCTGCCTGATGCAAGAAAACTACCGTTTGCAAAATTTACCGTTAGAGCATGATGGGAAAGGACTGGAATGGAGGCAGGCTGATTGACCAAACTATCCCTACATTTAAAACTATTCATTAAGCAAGTTCTTGCTTTTTACAAAGGAGATACTATCTATTGGATAAATGATTTAATATGTATACACTGACAATATAAGTATTTTTATACTGTCACTAAATTATTCAACATTGATTTATTAATTATCATTGACTCTCATACAAAAGTAATACAAATTAATGGTGGATGATATGTTGACATTGTAAAAAACTAATTTACACTGTTAGTGCATAAATTTTAAACTTTTAGATAAAAGGAGGAAAGGGGTAACTATGATCCCACCCTACTCACTTGATCGATATGGTACAATCATATTGAAACTGATATATGATTATATTTTCTCTGATTTATGATATTTAGAGTCGGTAAGAAACACTCAATCTATCTCATGTTCATCAATTACTTCTATTTTACTTTTTGATCAATTGCATATATATTAATGACATCTCTTTTGTCTAAAATAAATATTATATTTTGACGCAACAAACTATCTAATGATGTATTCTCATTTTTAATCATGCTTTTCCATTTCTTTTTGATTTTGCAAATGATTTAATATTATAATGTATGAATCATTTCAAAATTAATTATCTAATATTTTCAACATATATACATATAAGCAAATGATTAATAAAATATTTGCATATATTTCACCTCACATGTAAATTATATATTGATAATAGTAAGTAAATTTGGAAAGTTTTTTATCTAAATGAGAAATATAGTACATTTAATGAGAAAAAGATGTATATACTAATAATGTAATAGTTTTTTACACTGTCATTGCATGATCCATCATTTATTTTCAATTATCATTAACTATTCAAAAAGTAATCTATGAAGGATATATATTGACTATGTATAAATCTTTATATTGTTAGTGCACAGATATTACACTCATATTTAATCGAGTCTAGGATCACATTTAGATTCTAAAGTTAACCTGACTTATATTTAGAATGAAATTAACATTTGAATATCATACCCGATTCAATTTAAAAAAATAGTTCGATCAATATTCAAGCTCATGTCGTATAAAAGTCTTATCCTGCCAAACTTGTTCATGCTCACCCTTACTTGATAGCAACACATGTGTAGTTTTGCACTTTTGTAAATAGTTTTTACACGTAGGGGTATTATAGTAAACGAAGGGACGAAGCCGTTGAAATTGAATCCGAAACAAAAACCGCGACAACTTTTATTTTTTAATTTTAAATACACCGAAAAGTAAAATGAAAAAGTTGTTATGCGAATGAAAAATCACTTCTGAAATTTGAAACTTAATTCGATTTTTCAATGGCAAGGGTTAAGCATACCCCAGCTTCTCTTGGTGGACCTTGTATGTATAATTTAATTTTTCTCTTTCTCTCTCTGTAAATGTTTTTGTTAATTTTGTTTTCAATTTGAAACCCTGATTTCATTGTCGTGCAAAATTTGCAGCTAGAAGGATAGCAAAATCAACACCAGCGGTTAGTACCTTTTCTCTTGGTTTCTCAGATTTTGAACAATCGCTTATTTAATTGTCTCACGGTTTCTCAGATATTCAAATAATGTTTTAGTTAGTATTTTAGGTCATAACATTAATGTTGGTACTCAGTGCAAATTTTTATAGTTTTTTGTTTGTTTATTTTAGAGTTTTGATATCTCGAAATCACATTGGACCCGACTAATTTGAGTCGAGTTGAGTCGGTAAGATCGATTCAAGAGGGTAAAGCTTTACCAGTGCCTAATTTTCATTCAAAAAAAGATGAGACTTTGCTTAAGGGAACCGAGCTCTTTGTTATATAGAAATTATATTGGACCCACTAATTTGATTTGAGATGGTAAGAGACTCATTTAAGAGGGCAAAGCTTTCTCAATGCCTAATTTTTCATTCATAAGACTTTGCTTAAGGGAACCGAACTCTTTGTGACTCGGACCAATAGGCATTGGTACATACTCTCTAGTTTATGTCTGAGGAAATTCTGTTGTATAAATAAAACCCAACTCAAAACTGTAACTGAAACATGTATGATGTAACTGAGCAATGTGAGCTAAATTAGCCATTCTCATTAGGATTTAGGATTTCTTATATGATGTTCTAAGTAATTTATAGGTTTCTTTATCCACAGTTTTATGGGATGGGATTTAATTTAGTGCATTTTGTACCTTTCATTTGACGGAACAAATTTGTTTTAATTGGTACATCTGTTATGTTTATTTGAATTTGAATATTCTGAAGCCTGCTCAAAGAAAGCAGAAGAATGCTGCTGAAGGGGAACCACAGAGTATGGATACTTAGTCTCATGCAAATCTCTGTTTTTTATTTTTTTCAAAGTTAGTTTTTCTGTGGTCATAATTATGCTGATATCTTGTTATTTATTTGGGCGAAAAAACAATTACAGCACCTGCGACTGAGGGCCGGAAAAAAAGGCGCAATAGGCCAGGATCAGTGGCTCTTCGTGAGATCCGTCACTTTCAGAAGACTTTCAACCTACTTATCCCAGTTGCCCCCTTTATAAGATGTGTAAGTTATTTGCTTCTTTAGGTGTGTAAATTGGTACATGTTTCTGAATTTATGTCACATACAGATCCTTCCTGGATGGAAAGAAATAAAGCTCATACAGACTCCTTATGAATACCTATAAGTCAGAGTCAACTGGAACTTTCTTCATACATGCCAATCTTTAAGCCATCAATGTGCACTAGAGTGAAAATTAGAGAATCCACTGCTTGTACTTGACTTATACTAATCTGGATTATGAAGGATAATTTACTCTTAACTTTCTGCAATTTTATCCTAAACTGTCTCATCGCTTTACATATTAAATAAACCTAGTCGGGAAACTTCTATTGGTGTGTCACAGGGAGTCTGACACTGGCTTTCATGTAATGATAAGCATTGCTATTTTGTAACTTTATATCATTTTCTCACTCATAAAAGTGCTTGAATAGCATGCCCTTTATAGAGTTGCAAGTTTGTTATTAACCGAGGTTTGTTGGCATGGTTTTATATTGATTTGGCAGAATTAAATTTCGTGCTGAGTTTGTTTACCTCTCTGTTGTTCTAATTTTTTTATTTATACTTTTGCTGTAGGTCAAACAGGTAACAAACGAACTTTCTAGGGAGGTTTCTCGCTGGACACCTGAAGCAATGGTGGCACTTCAGGAGGTATGTAACCTTTTCCATACTCATTTGAGTTATCACAGTTTATCTTAATTATCGTGCCAATACTTTCTTTCATTTTAACTTCTCCCTTTCATCGTTTTCATTCTTTCCTGCCTTCCTGGTTTAAATATTACATTTTCATAATTAGAATATTGTTAATAAATTATACGGATCTCCTACCACTACGAGAATCCATTTGTTTGAGCATTTATTTTATGTGTATTTTTGCTAGTTATAGGTTTAACTGAAGCACTTTTGAATAATACCAAATCTGGTTAGAAAATAATCCATTGTTTATTGGAAGATTGAGATTGTAGATGCACTATTATTAAGTAACTGGTTTATTTCTTAATTGGTATTTGCTCAGATTTCCATGTCGTTAAGACTAGACTCAAAGGCTCTAGTTTATTTTTTCTAATTCACATCACTGTATGAATATTTAAACTATTAAATTATGAAAGATTATAGTAATTGTATTCATAAATCTTAATGAGATCAATAGATATACTTGGTTCTTTCATCTGCATTGTAAGATCTATAACTGATTGAAAAATGAAGGCTTTATTTCTGCTACCTATATGGGGCTTTGAGCCGCACTGTGTGGTGGTGCAATGGATGCTTCTTTTCATAGCAACTAAAACTTCATTTCTCTTTTTATTTCATCTTTTAATCAATTTGAGATTATTATGAAACTGCCTAGGCTATGTTTGGAATGAAAAGGGATGAGACAAAATGGAAATGAAAAGGATGGAATGAGAAAGAGTTGACCTTCCCCTTGTTTAATGAGGACGGAAAGGGGAAGGTAAAGGGCTCCAAGTGTAAATTGACTAAATTCATTACACCATCTTATAAACATTTTTAAGTAAGTCACTTTAGGAGGTAAATTAGTGAATGGCAAATTATATAAGCAAAGCATTCCATCATTCCCCTGCATCACCTTTTTACTTGACAAAAGTTCTTTTCGCTTTTTTCACATACCATTTATGCTTCGGTGATATTCAGCTGCAATAATTGCAGATTTGGATCATTAATAACTAGTAATCTGCTTGTATTATGTGATGCCTTTTCCATTGTAATAGCTATTCTAGACTAATTTTCCACAACATAATGCACAGATTACTAGTTATTTTCACCTCAATTAATGTCTGTAATTGCCCCATGATACACACTGATAACCAGACGTGAATCAATCTCCAGTGTATTGAATGGGTGTAATGGTTCCCCTTACAGTTCCTTCCCTTCCATATTTTAAAACTGTTCCCATGCCCCCACCCCCACCAATTTAGATTGCTGGACTTTGGTATGACAGTGTATTTGGTCATCAGGACTAGCTCCTTATTTCTTTTATGGTTTTCCTGGTTCTCTTATTTCATCTGTTGTTTGATTTATAACATGTTTCACATTTAACATTAATCATTCTCTACGGGTTTTTATTTGATAATCATACAGGCAGCCGAGGATCTTCTAGTTCATTTGTTTGAAGATGGAATGCTCTGTGCACTTCATGCAAAGCGTATTACTCTTAGTAAGTGGATACAATTTTTGAAGTTCATTCCTCTTATTTTTTTCCTTTCACCAATATTCATGAATTTCTTTTATCCTATGCTGCTTTTATTGGTGATGAAAGAATTCGTTTTCTCTATTAACAGATGAATGAATTGTTTTGTTACATTTAGAACAATATTCTACAGCTTTTTGGGGGATACAGATGAATGAATTGTTTTCTAATTTTTCTTGATACTTGCACAATTTTCTTTTACTTTTCTCTGGATTTTCTGGTCTAACATAAAGGACAAAATACTAGCAAAACTTTGGTTTGCTGGTATATTCCCAAGGATCATTTCATCTGTGCTGTTTATTGATTTATGTTCTTCTGTCATGAATTTTTCTGTGTTGTTTTCCTTCAATAATCTCACCAATGTGTTCTGTTTGCTTTTTTTTGCTGCTTCAGTGAAAAAGGATTTCGAGTTGGCCCGTAGGCTTGGAGGGATAGGAAGACCTTGGTAGAGGTCAATGCTACTATTGCTGCTTTTGTTGTCTAAAAACTTGACTCAATAGAGAGTAGAAAGGGTTACAAAGAAGCCATTGCAGATAGTAAAACCCAGCACTCAAATATTTGGCATTCAAATATTAGGAAACTATGCTAACTCTTGAATTATCATTGATTATTATCTTTGTAGATGAATATCTTGTTAGATCCTGTTGTAGAATGAGCCAATCCTCATGGAAGAATGGTTTGATATAGGATGACTTTCTAAAATACATGTGTGGACATGCTAGTATGACATTGTTGCAATGAAATATTTGAGCATTATTGTCATTGTTATTAAAACCGTACCGTATTGGTCGGTAAACCGGTACGGTATACTAAGGTATTAATAACACTGATTATTGTCATTTATATTCACTCAATCATACAACATAATTTCAATATAAACTCTAGTGAGTAAGAATCCAAATATTCATCATAAGTTCATAATATTTATATATTATATGTAATGTTTTAAAAAAAAGTGATTGCTGAAAGGAATGCACAAAATATCAAGGTTTTCTTAACAAAGAATGTTATAGTGACTATGAAAGAATAAAGCCAATAACTAAATTAAAAACTTGGAAGGAAATTTTGGTCAAGTCATATTTGATATTTCCCATTGAATTTTATAAAAATCCAACAAACTTGGCTTGATTGCGCGGTGGCTGCTACTTCCTTCCACTTTCTTGAACAAAAATACAAAAATGTGAACAGATATTGCAAACAATACTGAAAACATAGGGGCCACTTTTGCAGTTGCGTGTGAATTAATTCGATAGCCCTCAATTAAATTTTGAGAAAAAAATATATGTATAGAGGGTAAAACTTTTTAACACAGTCAGTATATTATCTATATTCATTTTACTTTTATTTCAATTATCATCGACTTTTAAATAAAAATAATATAAATAAATGATAGATGATACACATGTATAAATCTTTACATCATCAATTATCATTCATTTTACCTTTTCTAATATATTATTTTTCAGAAATTTCAGGAGAACAGTACACCAATGACGCAAACTGCATAGTTGATATGAATTTGTATTAGACGTGTTTTGAGAGATCACGTTATTTAAATAAAAAATAAAGAACAGAAAGTAAAGTGCAATAAGATATTAAATATTCTGGTGTATGATCACTATGATGTAGAAGGGAAGAGTCCAACTCTTGGAAAGTATTCTTATTGTGAAAATGTGGAAGAAATCCAAGTTGTAGTGATATCATGGATATAATTTGTTTAATAAAAAAAATGGTATTGATATTAGTTTTTTTGGTATTACTAAATGTATTATCGTATCGAGATGATATTAGTTTGTTCTATATTCTTTAGTATGTTATATTCATTCTTGAGTGATGATTTGTTCTATATTGTTTACAAAATTCCTTTCATTAATTAGGAGATAGAGGGTATGAAAATTGACATTTATAGAACATACAAGGAAATGGCTAAAATCCTTAAAATTAAAAAAAGAAAAAGAAATGGCTAAAATGGATATGAACCCTTCCTTCACTCTAAGGAAATTTTGTACACGTGGGACCAAGGAACGCGTTCCGACGTTTCTATATATTCAACATTTTTCTAAAGGTTAGAGATTCCTTTCACTTTTTTTCATGGCCCATTAATTTAACTCTAGAAACAAACAACAAATGAAAAAGAAAATGTTACTAGTATTAAAAGAATCCTGAAAAAAGTTGAAGATGTCAAAGCCAACATGTTTCTAGGTTTCACCATTAGACAAAGGTGATTTGTAATTTTGAGACAAAAATTCTCATGTCTACTTCAAAATAGGCTAAACTAGGGACGGCAAAAAAAATTAATTTGTGGGTACCCGTGGAAATACTCGTAACGGGTACCCGCTATAATAGTTTTTGGGTGGGAGCGAGTTTTGTGATATGCACCACGGACACCCGCAAATTTATATATTTAATTTTTAGTTAAATTTTTATATATATTTATTATTATTTTAAGATTATATACCATATACTTTAATTATTATTTCATAATAAATTATGCATATTTGAGTATGATCATAAATTTATCTTATAATATTATATTATTCATGTAACAATTATTTTTACATATTGATTATTACAAATTATATAAATATATAATTAAAATTAAAAATCTGTTGGGTACCCACAAATTCCCGCTATTCACACAGGTACCCATAAATATTGCGGATTTGCTCACAGGAAAGCACTACCTGCACCCGCCCATGCTCGTTGCCATCCCTATGCTAAACTAGTTATATGTTGAAGAAGAAAAAAATGATATGTTATATGAGTGTGATCCACTTACTTCAAGAGTTTTAAATTTACTCTTTATTTTAACCATCAATTCTATGAACATCTAATGATTTAGATTTACTCACTAAATTAATTGAAACCATTGGATTATCTAGAATTGATGACTATAATGAAGAGTAAGTTTAAAAAATTACTCTATATGAATTCCTCTATATGAATTCCTCTTCATGTTATATCAATTTAAATACCAACCGGAATGCTCATGGATATAGCGAATAAACAGGCCTAGCAAGACAAACAAAAAACTAAAATTCTATACATTGCCCCCAAAAATCTTATGGACCATGATAATGGACATTATTCATTTTGACACCACTACTAATCCGAGAGGAGTCTTACTTTATTATTACCCACTCAATTCTAAATCTTTTGATATTTTATCTTTTCATATTATTTCAAATCTTAAGTGCCATTAGAATTCAATATACAAATTTATTTTATTTCTAACTATACCCTTTTTATCATTTTTTATTTTTACAAATACTTTTTGTCATTTCCTTTTAATTCAGTTTCTAATGTGGATTGTATATAATTATTTTAGTCACATCATATCAAATTTTTACAATATTTAATATTTTATTAAATTATATGCATAATTTTAAACATAAAATGAGTATTAAAGTGTTGTATGAGTTGATAGAATCTTTATTGTGGGAGAAGGAAGTGTGATTAGAATGATTTCAAATTTAAATAAATATGCTTCTCCTCCCCTTAAAAAAAAGACATAATTTTTTTTCTATTGTTAATATATATTTAATTATTGTTTTACTTTCCTCCAAATATAAAACTTATTATGATAATCTTTAAATGTCATTTAAGGAAAACCTTAATCTTTAAAGAAATAAATACTTTAAGAAAAATGATACTCAAATTTTAATTAGAAAGAATTTTTTTAATTAATAAAGAAGAAACAATAGACGATAAAGAAAAGTGTCAATACAATTAGAAAAAATATATTAAAGTATCTAATAAATCTATGAGGAAAACAAAGAAAGTGAAATGAATCGGGAAAATAAGCTAAGTACAAAAAGGCAGAGAGAGAAAGTTCAACAAGAATATTGAAACAAAATAGTAAATATGAAAAAGATATGTAATTAACAATTAAAAACCATGAAAGTGATACATATTGTTTATATGTAATCATGACATTCTTTATTTTATTTCTTACTATATATATTATGATGTTAACAATTTAACTTATAAAAATTAATAATCATAGGAGATTGACATTGTTATCTTCTATTTACCTAAAACTAACACGTGACATTTTATGCACATATAATAGATTAATTCCCTAACTCAAAAGAATGAGGGATATCTTGGTTAACATAAAAACTAGATATTAATATTCGTATACACAATAACTTTTTAAATTCATGTTAATTGAATTCTTTATACAAACATAAAATTATAAACATGTCATTTTCTTCCTGCATTTGAGGGTTGCAAAACCACATCTATCTTCCCCTTCATATCACTTAATACAATCATCCAAAAAAACCACTATCAACAACCAAGTTCCTTTAAAAAAAATCAGCAACTCAGTTCCCATTTTCCATCCAAAATAACCTTCATATACCATAAGTTATGATTGGTTAAAAAAATATATTTAAGTTGAAAATATTATCAACTATGATCATCATCTTTCATTGATTTTTTAAATGAATTGATCAATCTAAAGTAACTATCAAAATGTTTAGTATTTTTAGTTCTTTGCTATCACGCACTCTTGAGATTCATTTACGTGTACAAACTAAGTTAACATTCAATGTATATTTTACATTAGAACAAAATCATTTCAACAGGTTCATCTCTCAATTATTTTACTTTCTCATATATTTATCTGGCAAGATCTTTTTTTTGTTTGCTATACAATAAACACATTGCTAATTACTACGGTGATCAACCTAAGGCTTAAACCTTAATTAATTATTCAGTGCACATGAAAGATTCATTCAAGAATTCACAACTAACCACTTTGCTTTTATATATATATATATATATATGCGCGCTTATATTAAATGACAACAAGGCATGGTTTGAGTTCATAATGCATAAGTATTAAAATGAACATATGCTTGTCTCTGATAATATAATAAAAAATGAGATAGAATTATCTCCATTAATGAAGAGATAAGTACTTCAAAAAACAAAAAGAAATGCAATTTTTAATGATACATTTATCTTCTGATTATAATAAAATTACACTTTTACAATTACAAATAAGTAAAAACATGCACTTACCATGATCGTTGTTCAATAAAAATAAACACAAAAGAGAGTGGGGTTATTGAAAAAGTAAGAGAGTTCAAAATTGGAAAATAAATTAAAAAATGAGATGCAACACAGAATTTTGAGCGCTTCTTCCACGTTGGTGCTCACTCCCTCCTGGTAGGGAAGTGCAATGTGTGTCTCTATTTCACTTTTCTTGAACCATTCAAGGGGTAGTGCAAGTCAAAATGGACGGGTCCAATCATGTTGGCATACGAAAGCCAAAAATTTATAGGGCTTTGGTATCATTTTAGATAATTTTTATTAAATTCGGGCTTTTTAGCTCGACCCATCGGACTATTATAAATCTGGGCTCAGGTCGGGCTTATCCGGGCGGATTCGGACTACCCATTTTACTTACATGTTTTAATCTTTTTTTAGGGTTTTGGCTCGGTAATAAACACTAAAGGAAAATTTACAAAACAACTTCTAATAAAAATAGATAATAAGTATTATGTTATTATGTATTTAATTAGATTTAACTTTACCACAAAAATATAATAAAGAAAATAATGTTTACAACAAATCAAAAATCAACATAAATTGTTTATCATAGAGAACTCCACATCACCAAATTTAATATAATAGTTTATAATGAAAGTGTTGATAAAGAACATACAAAATATAATATTTTTATTAGTATCAAATGTTTATATGTTAAAGTGAAGTTAAAAATTATACTGTGTTACAGAATGAGAGTTCAATAGAAATGAGAGATTTAATGAAAGAGTTATGTTAAAAATCATACACGTGGACTTAACATCACGTCTTAACTCAAACACAATGCATTAAATCTATAAGTTTGGTTGCATTTTGCATAACAAATATGTCAAGAAAAGTTATACGTTTATATGAAATGATACATATTTTTTGAATAGATTAAATATGCTAAACAATTTAAACAAATTATTTTTTGTTTATGCGGGCCGACCCGCCATAACCCGCAACCACCTTATGGTTGGGTTCTATGAAGTACGGATACTGATATGCGTGTCAGATATGACACGTATCTGATACATCGACACGTATTTTTTCCAAAATACAGGATACGATACGTTCAAGGATACACATATAAAATAATAAAAACACATAAAATATGATAAAATTATAAGTGTAAATCAAAATATCCAAAGTAAAAAATAGGGAAATTTAAAATCACTGCCTCCATAACAAATCTATCTTGTTCTATTTTAATGAAAACGAATCTATCCTAAAATCATTGCCCTCCATAACAAATATATTTTATCCTATTTTAATGAAAATAATCTATTTTATCATGTTTTATTGGAAACGAATCTATCTTATACTGTTTTATTGGAAACGAATATATCTTATCTTGTTTTATTAGAAACGAATCTATATATCCTATACTTTACTGAAAACGAATCCATATATCCTATATTTTATTGAAAACGAATCGAATTCGTGTCTTAATATTTATTTATTTTTTTAATTTTTGGATACTCTATGAATACGTATCTTTCGCGAATCAGAGCGTATCCGTGTCGGACACCGACACGTGAGGGTGTTTGACGAATCCGTGCTTCATAGGCTGGGTTGAGCTATCATTTGATATGCATAAATTATATCCCGGCTTTTTAGTCTGGTCCAGCTTAACCCGAACTCAATATGGGCTAGTCCAAATTTGTCCAGATAGCTCATTTTGACACCTTTATTTAAGGGGTTAGAGTTGAGGGTTCGGGGTCTTGTCTCTTTTGAAATGGTCAATAACTGAATTATCAAATTCATTCATTGTGATTTTTTATACATTAGATTTAACGGCTTTTCTTTGGTGCTTGTAGAGCTATTGTTTTTGGGATTAAAAAGTTAATTTTTGATGGGAAATAAAGTAATTAAACAATAATTGTAATCATTTTTTTCAGATTGGTTTTATGGACAATTTAGATGGTCAATTCATATTTTCTATTAACTCATTATTATATTTTTTAATGAATTAGAGCTCTTAAATATCTAGATTTCGTGGAATATCAAGTTTAATTATTGAGAATAATACTTATTATAAATAGAGATCATTTATTCTCATTTATGTTCTAATTTTCTGTTTTGATACAATGAAAAGTATCATTTAATTAAAATTAAATTTTTTAAAAACATAAATTAATAATTTTATATTATTTGGATGATGTTGATTAACTAAAGACATTATCATTTTGGGACACAATTAGTAACACAGTCACATAATACATGATGAAAGAATATTATTCACTAACATAAAAACTCATCATTATATTTTTAGATTTCTATTTTATAAAATTATGATGAACGAAGAAATATCAAATATGTGTAAACATTTAGGACGGATCCGTAAACGTACACCCAAAACGTTGTATATGCCTATCCCTTCATTTAATTATATCTTAAACCTTTTCTAAATTTAACCTAACACAATATATTTTCTAAATTTATTTTAACAAACATGTCTTTTTGTATAAGTAATTTATATATATTTTTAATAAAATGATATTTTACAGACTAATTAACGACTAATTTATAAATGATACATATCATTGTTAATAAAAAGATTTATATACTAATTTATTACAAGTATATATCATTTCTCATTCTTTTGTTTTATCACTCCCAATTTTTAGTTTTTATCTCATTTTCATAGTTTAATATTTGTATAGTATTAATATAAATTTATACTGTCAGTTCCATTATTATATATTACTTATATTTAAAAATTAATCATTTATAATTTTACAATATAAAAACTCTTTAATAGTAATGATTACATTAGAAAAATGGGAAAGTGGATAGATTTCCCCCCCAATTATTATATAAGAAAATGTATGTTAAACATTGAATATTAAGTGTCATTTATTAGCATTTCCCTTCTTTATGTTATCTTAAAGTTTCTGAACCCACACAAAGGACCCACATTCTAGAAAACTCACTTCAACCATATATCATTTCCTTCTCTTTTCTCACCCTTTATAACCCCTTTTCCTCTCACCTTCTTGGCTAAGAAAAACAAACCCCTCTCTTTGTCTATTTCACACACACCCTCTCTCTATATATCTCCTCCACTAAGTAGCTCATATATATACTTCACCACCTCACATAACAATTCAGAATCCAATTCCACTCATCTTCACTAGAATCTTGAGTGATCCAAATAATCTTCCAAAGAACAAGTGTATTCACATTCATTGTTCTCTATATTCCTCTAGCTTATGAGTAATTTCTCCTTTGTTTTTAATTACCAATTCAACTCAACAACCCTATATATTTCCTAGCACATTCTCTTTTCATATCATTGCTATAATCTCCCTGGTCCCTTGAAATGGCCAATACTATATAATCAAGGTGACAAATTTGTGTGCATAAGCTGAAAAGAACTCAAGACTTTGACTGCGACCAATAAGATATTAGTCTAGTGGTGGAAGGTTCCGCTAAATACCCAAAAGATCAAAAGGTCAAACATTTCTCAGAGTGATACTGGTTGGAAGGGACAACCCATATTTAGATACTTTAGGAAATACTTTTAGTAGTTTTCACAAATGGAAGGTAACTTGAAGTTGGAACAAGTTGGTCTCATAAGTGACCTAATGCAAGGGGAGGAGCTAACAAAGAAGTTACATAACCTTATGTTCTCATCATCATCATCAACATCTCATGAAACCAAATTAGTTTTAATTGATAAAATCCTTGTGTCTTATGAGAAGGCACTCAAAAAGCTGAAGTGGGAGGCTAATATGGGAGAGGAAGATACTAAGATCACCATTTCCAAGATGATGGATTCTCCATGTTCCTTTACAAATGAGAGCCCTAGAGGAGAGGTTTTGGACCAAGAGATTAAGCACAAAAATGTCTCCAAGAAAAGGTAATGTCAAAAGTTACAAATTTCTTGTTTTCTTTGTAACTTGGTGAAGTTTTTATGGTTTCATGGTCTCATGAGATTGTCTGAATTTGTGGGATTCAGAAAGACCATGGATAGTTGGACAAAACAAATGAAGGTTTGCTCAGGAACAGTGCTTGATGGGTCTCTAGGTGATGGTTATAACTGGAGAAAATATGGACAGAAGGATATTCTGGGAGCAAAGTTTCCAAGGTAACATACCTTTTTCATCTATTTCTTTTTAGAACAATTAAGTATGATTCATATGTTTTTTTCATCAGGAAAGCTTGTTTATTTTTGTCATTTGAATATGAAAGGCATGTGAGTTAAAAAAAATTATATATCGAGGTAAAAAAAACTTTTTTATAGGACCAAAATTTTGAAAAACATTTTTTTACTTTTAAAAATATTAAATTACCACAAATAAGGTTTTTTGCTCTAACTTTTCTATTTAATAATATCTATGCATCGTCACTCAAACAATATATAAAACTCTTAAACTATGAGTATCTTTTTATCTAATGTAAGCCCATGAATCAAATAACTTTTGGTACACCTATAGTCTTGTTTTCAACACCCCTCTATAAAAAATCTTTGGAGAAATGTGGGAAATGATCAAATAACTTTTGGTACACCTATAGTCTTGTTTTCAACATGTAATAATTTTTACAGCTAGATAATGAGTAAGGACAATGTGCTTTTAAAAAACAATCTATAATTATCCAAAAGGACAATGAACCTTTCTGATATAATGCATTCAATTCCATTACTCTCGTGTTCCATGAGTTGTGCAATAAGGGATGCATCCGTGTATTGGAATAGTTTCACAATCTTATCAAGTGGATGAACTAATTAGTAAAGTGACATGTTGGTCCTATAGGTTTGGCACCACATGTACCAATTATATTTATTTTGCCAATTATTATAGAACACAAGTTGAGATATTATAGGACTTTAATACCCCTTTTCTTTTTCGATTTGCACGAAAAAACCTGAAACAATTTAATATTAGTTTTATAACAGCATTAACGGTATGACATCTTTCATCAAGATCAGACAAAAGTTTAGTTAGTTCTCCACTGTCTAATATAACATTCACATTTTATCCAAGTTAGGACCAACTATGTATAACATCAAGTTTTATGTCAGATAAGTGTATACACTAAATATGATATGTTAGCGTATTATAGCATTGTTTGATTGATGTAGCATACTTAACTTAATAAGAGTAAGATTGTTGTTTTGTGGCAGAAGGTGCATTCCTAATAATTTTTATTGCTGTGTTAGCTGAACTGATTTTATATTGAAGCAAGATGGTTACATGTTTTTCTAACAATATGTCTTTTGCATTGCAGGGGATATTACAGATGTACACATAGACATGCACAAGGGTGTCTAGCCACAAAGCAAGTGCAAAAGTCAGATGAAGAATCAACATATGAGATAACCTACAAAGGAAGACACACATGCATCCAAGCTAGTCATGCAAAAAAGGCATTCCCATCAAAATCAAAGACTTGCATGTCAGAAAATAAACACCACAACCACCAAAAGAATAAAGCACAAGAAGAGAAAATAGAACAACCTCATGAGACAACTTTCACTTTTGGCCCAGAGTTTGAAGTTAAAATAGACTTGGAAACCAAGGAAGATATTTTCCCATCATTTTTCTTTTCTTCTCCATCAATAGGGTTAGAAACAATGATTGAAAACCATTTCACAGAAACATTTTCTCCTGCATTCTTATCACCATCCACTTCAGAATCAAACATTTTCTGTTTATCACCATGCAACTTTGGAAGCAGTGGACTAGGCCTGAGTGTGCAAACATCAGAATCAGATATCACTGATGTAGTGTCAGCCACAACTTCAGTTAACAATTCACCAATAGCAAACTTGGATGATTTGGATCTCTTCTTTGATAATGTGGATTTTGACACAGATTTCCCTATCAACACTCCTGAATATTTCACTTTATAATTTTCAATTCCAAGTTATTAGAGCATACTATGTGTGAAGATTAAGTAGTGAACTTTGTAGATCCTAGCTAGCAACATATGTGAGGAAAATCAGACCATAGTAATGATAGATTATTATGTCCACAAATGTAGACATTGAAACCTCCCTCTCTTTCAGTTAAGAGATTTTTCATGTACCTAGGTTTTTATGTGAAAATAATTTGTAGCTATAGTATTTTGTGGTTGTAACTCTCATTTGTGAAATAAATGAAATGTAACCCCATATATTACTTGTCTAAAATAATGATCAATGCATCATTTCACCAAATAATTGAAAGACAGTATTATTGGATAGATTATGTGTTCATAGAACCCTGGTGGGACAATGGACCGCCACAACTAGCATTAATCAAAATCATAACTTTAAGTGCTAAATAGAACCCTGAGCCCCACAAACAAGCAAATGCCAAAAGGCTAAAAGCAAATTTGTATGCATCTGGCTCAAGTAGTAGTGATTTGTAGTTTTGTACTTATTATTATGGACTATCTTAGGCTGAAAATGGATCCAAATTCTTAACCTGCCTAGTGCCTAACTACTCTGAATATATGGATATTTATTAGAGTAATGATATATCATCCTACTAAATTCCCATACAAATCCTCTAGCATATGTTAATTGTAAAGTAATCATTAATAAATAAAATATCAATTTGTGACACATATTATTTTTTTTATAATTAGAAGAATTTGTTAGAGGATATATCATTTTTCTATTTGTTAATCTCTATATGTTTACATTTAATTACTGTAAACTCAATCAAAAGCTAGCTGAAGGTAAATGCATCATAATTTTCTGATTTTAAAGAAACACTCACTTAACTATGGAGAAGCTTATTCTGTTATTATTATTCTCATTTTGGGTATTAGAGTTAGAGGGGACTAGAAAAGTGATAAAAATCACCCGGCAGCCTGATTTCAGTGATTGAACACATAAAAATAAAAACAAATTCTCATACTAATTTGGGATAATGTTTCTTGTCTCTAGTGTGCAAATTGTTACTCGAAAAGAAAGCACGTTGCAAATATTTTTATTTTATTTTTTAGTATCAAACTCAATTATTCACTATGTAAATGCAGCAAATGTGAGTTTTGTTTTTTGATACAAAAATGTGAGTTTTATTTGGTACTTCAGTGACAAAAATAGAGGATTCGTTTTCTATGCTCTAGTTTTTTCATCCTGTATGCATAATTTTTCCATCTTCATTTTAGGCCACGTTTAATGTTAAAAAATTAGAATGAATTAAAGTACAGTGAAAAGGTTGTATGTCAGATCGTGATAGTACTTCAATTTGGTTGGAAAAAAAACAGAGCATCCATACAAGATATGGGGAAAATTCACACATATGGTGCACCGGTGCAAAACTAGTCTGAAATCGGCAATGGAATTGCCGATTTCAGTGTTTTTCTCTCTCCAACTCCCCCCAAAATCGGCACTAGGGGTGGAGTTTTATTAAAGTAATTTTTTTCTCTCTCCCCTCCTAAATCGGCAATGGAAGGGGAGATTTATATTTATTTTTTTATTTTTTTCTCTCCCCTAAATTGGCAATAGGGGAGTTTTTGTTTTTTTCTCTCTCCCTAAATCGGCAATAGGGAGTTTTTGATTTTTTATTTTATTTTTTAGAGTTATATTATTAGCTTTAGGATTTAATTTTTCAAACACTAACCCTAACAACACACAAAATCGGGAGCAGGGGAAGATTTATTAAATCTAATTTTTTTCTCTCTCCCCCGCTAAATCGGCAATGTGGGGGAGATTTATATATTCTTTTTTTATTTTTTCTCTCCCTTATTTAATAAAACTCTCCGTAGTCCCGATTTTGTGTGTTGTTAGGTTTAGTGTTTGAACCCTAAAACTAATAATATAACTCTCAAAAATTAAAAAAAAATCAAAAATTCCCTATTGCCGATTTAGGGAGAGAGAAAAAAAACAAAAACTTCCCCATTGCCAATTTAGTGGGAGAGAAAAAAAAAATATATATATATATAAATCTCCCCTCCATTGCCGATTTAGTAGGGGAGAGAGAAAAAAATTACTTTAATAAAACTCCACCCCTAGTGCCGATTTTGGGGGGAGTTGGAGAGAGAAAAACACTGAAATCGGCAATTCCATTGCCGATTTCAGGAAAATTACACTAGTTTTATAATTTTTCAAAAAGATGCACCAAAACCGTAAATTTTCGGTCAAGGTGCACTATATGTGTGAATTTTCCCGACATGGGTGCTTTTATTTTATTATTACTGAAAGGAATCGAGTAAACATATACAAAAAGTATACATATATTTTTTTCTTCACAATACAATGGTATACCTCTAATTTATAAGAAGTTTAATATTTTTTCATCTTCATTTTGTATTTTTTTTTTTTGAAATGTCAATCAATCATAATTAAACATGAATGATATGTGATAATATTAATAATATATAAAATTGATGTGTATAAATTTTTTCTGATTTAGAAGTCCACAACCACATGTGATACAACATAACAAAAAACAATCCATATATATGCAAAAAAAACCTTAAACAATCATGGTTTAGTGGCATATATGTGGCATGGGCTTACTGGCATATCTTTGTTCTACCTTTGTTCTGTTTAAGACCTTAACCATCATATTCTAAGTCTGTGGCCCTGTTTAGGGTATTGCAGCCCACTTGTAAAGCATGATATTTTCCTAACAAAAATAGAGTATTTGAAAAGCAAACTTAGACAAAATAGAGACATCCAAAACTTTTTAAACCTTTTCACCCTTTTTTATCACCCATAAAGTCTCAGAAATTTTACTCATCTCCAAGATTAATCACATAAGTACAATTAGGATAGACATCGGTGAAAAAATGGCCCATTTCACATAAACATGGTTTTTACACGATCAGTGTATCGTCAAATCTTTATTTAGATTTTTTGAAAACTCATTAATAATTAAAAATAAAAATTGTATGACGTAGTGATAGTGTAAAAAAAGTCTTACACTATCACTATATATACTTTTCTCTTAAGTTTATTATTGCAGACAGTGGCGGATCTTCAACAAAATCTTAGAAGGGTAATAATATTTAATTAAATATAAAAAAATATAAATAAACATACATGACCAAAGATAAAATTTTCAGCTACTTTTTCAATATAAATATGTTGTCTGTAAGAAATTCATCTTCTATCTTACTACGTAATTTTGTTTAGTTGGTCATACCCAAAATGATATTTATGTAGTGGCTGAGTCATAATAAATAAAATAATACGAATAACTTGATAATATAATATATGACTTATGATAGAAAATATTTTTAAACATTAACGACTAACACCAAGAATAAAAAATTGACATTGACATCTCAAATTAATATTCATTTTCATTAAAACTCATATAATAGAATTTTTGGACTATATATATATATTATCAATATTAAATTACTTATAAGTACTCTTAGGGTATATATTATCAATGCATATATAATCCCTTTCATCAAACATAAAATTAGTATGATCTCAAACAAAATCATATTATTATAAGCAATATCAACGTGTAAGAGAATTTGATCTATTATATATAATTTTAGAAGGACCATACAAGTTGTATTATATTTATTTATGAAGCTACAAATTAAAGAAATATGTGAGTTTCAACTTGTATCTCCATAAAGATGTCATTTAGTGTAGGTAAAGGGAATATATATGCTCCAAAAAAGTGTGTCACTCTATATGTCACATTTTATAATTTAAAAGTTTAATAATTAAATATTTTTATGGCTATATACAATAACTAACATATGAAGCAACATACTTTATGAGACAACATATATATTTCCGTAGGAAAACAAAAGATAAATAGATTTTTTTTTTAAAATTCAAGGGGCAGCTACTCCCACATGTCCCTTCTATCCTCAGCCACTTATTGCAAATGTATATTTTTTGAGAAAGTCGTGTGTATGAAACCAGTACTTTTACTTGCTGAATTTTTTATATCTAATCACGTTTAACATCAATGATTTAATTAAATTATTATGTTCGAATTAAACTATATTTATATTCATTTTAACATTTGAAATAAATATTCATAATTTAATCTGCATCCATATTTTCTATAATTAAAATTATTTTAGTGAGAAACAAAAGTTATAACAAAATATTTTTTTTGGACTATCTATTTTCTAAAATGAAATATACTTTGCTGAAGTTATTTTTTATTTATTGCTTAATGGAGATGAATTTCTTATTATTGAATTTTTAATGACAACCTAAATATTTGATTTGAAAGGAGTATGCTATTCTCATCTTTCACAGAAGCAAAAAAAAATCTGAATCAGTCCTTAAATATATATCTATTAGAAAGAGTAAAGTACTATTGGTAAAGTACTATTAAGAGTATGACATAAGTACTATTTTTTTTTACTTTTTAGAAATTTTTTGTAGAAAATGAATAAATATAACATATGTCATAATTTTAATGGTCGGATGAAATAATTTATTTCTTTATTTCTTGTATTGTAAAATACTTTATTCTCATATAATAATAACTAAATTTATATTAATAAAATGATATCATAATCTTTTATGATAAATTATTATAGTTTAAAGATGGAAAGCACATGGGGAGAACATCAAAGTGAGTAATATAATGAGGCAACGTATTTGTTACACAGACAACTTGGTTTTTTAATAAACTCTTGGCTCAACCATTCAATTTATGAGGACATTTGAATTTAATACAACAGTTCAATAAGGAAATGCAAAAGGAGTCTGGATCCTCTCCTGTAATGGAGAGGCCAGTACCAGTGTAGGATCATGACACGTGTCACAGTTATAATTAAGGGTCCAGATTTTAAAATAAATTTATTTTAATTTTATATTAAAAAAGTTCAGGAAAATATTCTAATCAATCTCTTCTTCTTCCTTAAGCCAAGTTCTTTCTCTCCATTAACATCTCCTTGATATCCTCACAGAAGACCAAGCTTCTTAGCCTTCTTCACCACTACTTTTTCCACCGACGACTTTACACTTTTAGTCTTCTTCACACTCTTCAGTGATGCCCTCTTCATTGGCTTAGTATCCATCTTCTTCTTCACGGGCGATTTCACAATCTTTGCTTTTGGCTTGGCACCACTGGATACAGCCTTTGCCTTAGATTTGGTAATAGTTTGGATTTCGCAACAGCTTTAGCCTTGGATACAACCTTGGCATTCAATTTAGCCACGGTTTTACACTTCTTCAAATTAGCAACATCAGTTTTAATGGTTGGAGAGAGCTACTGTGGTGTGGTGTGATATTAGGGATGAAGAACAGATGGAGAGCTTTTTTGTCGGTGAAAAAAGTAATGGTGAAGAAGGCTAGAGAGAATCTTGTAGCAATTATATCCCTATGCTTAATTTTAGAATAAGCATATGTTTCATAGGGAAGTGGGTACATGCAATGAAAGCAGTAACTCACAATAATTGAGATTGATTCTCATATCATAGCGTAGTTGACTTGGCTGCTATGCCTCGTGGCTTTGGAATATATATGGTGCTATTTTTTTTGTTGAGAAGTAACATAGAAGGAACATGGTTCAAATATTTATGGGTCCATAATTTTACTTATTTTTCAATCAAATTTTTTTTTAAAAATTGTAAAATTCTTTTTCCCATTACTTTCCTGTACTAGGCCTAGGAGAGAAACCCAATTCAATGCAACAAAGCTGGAGGATATAATATGCTTTAATCAATTTCCACAGCCAAAACACCTTATATGATGATATTGAGATCAATGTATCTAATATCTAAAGAATAACAGCAGGATAGAAGAATTTAATATGACTTGTATAGCAATAGAAGAATTTCCCCTCTAACCCACTAAAGAGTGGCTTTTGCCAAAGCTAGCATTAACATTGCAATTACACCAAACATTCATATTATAGCACAGAAAGGAAAGAAAATACTCAAAAGCATGAAGATAAAAATAAATGAAAATGACAAATTGAATTGAGTTAATTAACTATTAACAACTTTAATTTGTTAAAGATGCTTTGCCTTGCCACTTAAGAGCCAACTGAGAAATATGCTTAGTTGAGGATCCATTTTCACCTAGAGTTTTAGCAGCAGCATCTTTGAGCTCTTTCATTCTGTAACGAAGCTTCTTCCCTTCTTCACCTTCCATCAAATTTTTAACAACACTAGCAATTTCTTCACTTTCTACCAAGACATTCTCACCAACCTTTGGTCTCAATGCCACTTTCACATCTTCACTCACCATAACAGCATTCATCTTTTGCTCTGCATAGAGTGGCCATGCAACCAATGGCACCCCATTGACCACACTTTCAAGGATTGAGTTCCAACCACAATGGGTCAAGAACCCTCCTACTGAACCATGGCTCAAAACTTGGGTCTGTGGGGCCCATGATGACACCACAAAACCCCTACCTTTTGTCCTCTCTACAAACCCTTTTGGCAAAAAGTCAAAAGGGTTAGCTTGAGTCTCAGCATTGAAATAAGATGCATTTGTAACTTTATCATTAGGGCTTTTAACTACCCACAAGAATCTTTGCTCACTCTTTTCTAACCCTAATGCAAGTTCATCCATTTGAGCACTTGTAAGGGTCCCACCGCTACCAAAACAAACAAATATAACACTGCCACGTGGCTGCTCATCCAACCACCTTAAACAATCATGGTTCCCGGTTCGACCGGTGTCCAAATTTATGATCGGTCCGACCGGGTAAACCGGAGGCCTACCTGGTTCTTCCCTTTGCAATTCCTTTATTGCCCCCGGTTCAAGCTCTAAGAAGCTATTCTCTATGATCCCATGAGCCAACTTGTACCTACTAGTGTGGTGGAGCAACCACTTGTAAGCATCGTTGGACCGGTCCTGAACCGGGTCCAACAAATCTTTTCCATGAACCGGAACGCACCCTGGTATTTGAACCGGTTCAGGAAGGTCCCTGAACTCGCATTGAACATTTTGATGAAGGTGTTGTGAAAGGTAAAAGGAGAAAGACAAAGCCATTGCAGTGGAAGGAAAGAACACATAAGAAGGGATATTGAGTTCATTGGCTACGTCAAAAGTATCAGTGCCAAAGAGATCAGAGACAACGGCGGTGACGGCGGCGGTTTGGGAGAGTAGGGCATGGCGGAGGGAGGGGAGGGAGCGGAGGACGGTGAGGGAGATAATGGTTTCGATTTTAGTACCAAGAGGGAGGTCGGAGAGGGTGACGGGTGGGAGAAAAGTGTGGGATATGGCGGAGGGGAGGGAACGGAGGACGGTGGTTTGGGCCGTGGAGGGAGGAGCATCAGTGGGGATGATGAAGATGAAAGAGAGGTTATGGTGAAGGAGTAGTGTTTTGGCGAATTCTATCATTGGAATGAGGTGTCCCATACCTGGGCTTGGAATCATGGCTACTATGGATTGGTGTTGGTTTTCCATTGAAGGAAGGTAATAAGAAAGGTTATGGTTTTGTAAAATGGAAATGTTGAAGGGATAATGGAGTGAATGAGGAAGGGAGAGATTTTTTATACAGCTTTTGGGTGCCTCGATTTGGTTCATTATTGGTGGATGGAGTAGTTTATTAGTCATTAAGGACTGCACGTATTTCATTTTCTCAATGCAGTTAATACTTATAAATTAATCAGGATCCTCTCAATTGATAAATATTCTTGTTTTTACAATAGTAATGTAGGTCATAATCATAATTAAAGGATAAAAAGTTAAAATGTTATATATTCTTTAATTTTTTCTTTTTATGTACTTGATTCTGTATTAATGAAGATGATTAAATGTTTGGATATAAGTTATGTTATTTATTATTGTTAATGTTAAAGGACAGAGCTGTTCTAGTTAGAAATAATCGAAGCATATCTAATCAGAAAAGTTTGCTGGACTCAATTTCACATGTTCAATTAGGTCTTAAAATTGTGAAACATAGAATGATATAATTCACAGTTTTAAGTAGAATGGTATATACCCTACAATTATTATTATTCAGTCTACAATTATCATGAAGTAATGAACTTATTAGTTACTTGTTTGTTGGAGTGTCAACTTCCTATTGTTAATACTTAATATCCTCAATATAACATTATTTAAATATTTATATATAATCAGTTCATTATTTATTATATTTATGTTTAAAAATTAATAATAATTAAAAATATTAATAATGAATGATATAATAACAATATAAAAAATCTTATATTATTAGTATATACTTTTTTCTTTCTCTTTAATTAATAGGCTGTTTTATTTCTTAAAGGTGGTGGCCTGGAAATTAAAAGGGGGAGTTCCAATGGAAAGTGAGAGGGGAGATATTTGTGGAAACTGGATTTGGTGTTTCGTGAAGGAGACAAATAATTTATTATTGTAGATGGAAAACGAAGAGTATAGAGAGGTCTGATGTCAATGCAAACGTAAGGCTCATGTGATCAACAAAAGTTTCTAGATTCTCTAAATTATTTCATCATGGAGCTTAATGAATGCAGATTATTTGTCTTATTTGTATTCCAATTAATATACTAGACTAATTAAAAATTATCATTTAATTAACTAGAAAAATTATAATAAAGTTATTTGTAGATGAAAAAAAATATTTACTAAAAGAGTTAGTCCTACATACTTATGGATGTTTTGGTTCGGACAAGATTTTTCCAGTACAAAAATATTTGTGAGAAACAAAAAAAAATATTACTTATTTTAATTTAATTAAATATAAATAAAGAGAGACATAATTTTTGGAATAGGTGATATAGGTTCCGGTATGCTACTGGTGCCGGACTGCGGTGACTACATGACCTGGAATACACTCTATAGTTTATTTTAAGTGATGACATGTAGAATTTTAGTCCATGAATTAACATCATTATTTACATGGTTTAATTTCTTAGCATTAGTGCTGAGGTTGGAGACAAAAATGTAAAAATAAAAACCCCAAAAATAGATACCAATCATACATTTTTGTGAATAAGAATCCTCTACCGTAATTGAGAGCAAAAAATGATATATTATTATACATAAAAGGATAAATAAGTTATTACATATTAGATTTTCTTTGATATTTCTAAAATCTGTCTCTCCATTAACTAAGATAATATATATTCCATTTTTGTAGTACTAGAAGTATCTTATCACTTTGTAGGTAAACAAATAATTTCTTTCAAAATATATGACTATCTTTTTTAATAACTATCCTTCTTATAAATCAAACCATTAATATTTTAGGATTTCTAGAAATTTACAAGCTTTTAAGTCACCAAACAATTGGCTACAATTTTCTTACCTATGCTACAATATGTCTATGGTGGTCATGCTAGTTATTTAATAAGTCAGGTTATTAAAGTATGGTCCATTTCGTAGGTTTGACTTAATCAAACATAAATGATTGATTAGTCACAAGGCAGTCTTTTTGGAATAAATGAAGTACCCAACATGTGGCACACTAGCATGTACACTTTATTGTCACACACATGTCTCAAATTAAAGAGTTGTCTTATTGAGATTTTTGTCTTCTTATATGTATGCTTCAATGTTATATTGACCCTCAAGACTATTTTTATTTCTAACTTATGTAAATAGGAAAGAAAAACTAAAAATAGACACAAATAGGAAACATTATACTCTCAATTTAAATATTTACAAAGTTTATGTTATCAATCTATTTGTTTCTATATATTGTTTGTTTTGCTTGAGAGAAAAAATAAAAAAAAGGAAGAGAACTGGGATAAATTAAGAGAACCAAGTACGACAGGAAAAAATAAAAGCAAGTAAAAGAAGAGTATGATGTTTAAAGTGTACTCTATTATTGATTAAAAAATCAAAGATATAGTCACACGCCACACAATTTTTTTAATTGAATATAATTATCGAATATTTTCCTAACTGGATTTAGAATGTGAAATTTGGAAGTCTGACATATGTGAGCGAGATAAATTTTAGTTTCAAATTGAAATTGAAGACAATTTGGACGAAACTTAATTCCAAAGGGCGAAGGGTCTCAAGAGGGAAAATTATTTCAAAATTTATAACATATTTTATTCAGAATGACACACATTTGATATAGATTTCATTTTTTGCCAATTATATTAAAATCTCAAAGAATGTTTGAATAAAAGTTATCTTAAAAAACAAAATAAATCATTCAGGTATTTGATAAGATGTTTCCCATTGCATATTCATTTGAAATGATTGAATCATGTATAGTAAATAACTGTAGCCAAGTCAAACATTTCATATCTTTCATGCTGTATTTGCCAAAGCCCAAAATAAGAACACATTTGTAATTATCCAAAATAATTGGGGATGAGTATAAGTACGAATAAGAGTCGAAGAAAATTCATATAAAACCGTATGAATGAAGAGTCGATGAAAATTTCTTCTTGCGTAAATATCCATATGAATTGCACTTTAACAAAAATATAGACATGTATAGTAAAAACAACATAATGAAAAACAATATCTCTATTCTTATATAGGTTTACACATTATTTTATAATTTATTATTATAACTCCCCATGAAATAAGAATAATATATTGTCACATTTAAGAACAAGCATCCATGTGATTGATTATGCATAAATTTTGCACTTTAGATCGTTAGGCACCAAACACCCGTGTTAAAAAAGGAAAGAAGAATATGTACCTTAGATGCTTTTTTAAGAGTTTCCATGAGGAAATGTGGATAAAAAGTATTTGTTGACTATAATAAGGTAGTAGGGCGTGGTATCGGAAAGAGGTAGGTGAATAAGAACAAAAACAATGAAAAGGTGGAAGATGAATGAATGTGGCTAACAGATAGCAAATATGTGTAGGTTTCCAACAAAATTTAGGTATATATTTATTGTTGATATTTTGTAATTCAGTTTAGTTAGTTAATATAGTTAGTGTATACTTTCTGTTTATAGTAAGTAGTTAGTTGAACATTGCTATAAATAGAAGTATTTGGCTTGTAATTCATATGAAATGATAATGCAATTACAAAGATTAGACTCACTTCTCATTGCCTTTATTCTTCTACATCCTTTATCATTAAGTTCATGATTCTTCTCCAATCTTCTTCATCTTCTTCTTTCTCTGCTCGTGCACAATCTTCTTCTTCAACCAAGTCTGCAAGTATAGGAAACAACAGTGGTATCAAGAGCTTTGTCTTTGGTGATTTGTTCTTCGATTCCTGGATCGGTGGGAAAAGGGAAACCTATCAGTTCATCCATGGCTACAAATAGTGGTTTTACAATGACATTACCCATTCTAGACAGCAAGAACTATGAAAGATGGTGCATACAGATGAAGGTTTTGTTTGGCTATCAAGAAGTGCTTGACATAATTCAAGAAGGCTATCAATCAGTGGGTGAGGATGCAACTGAGGCTCAGAGACTGGTTGACAGAGATCGCAAGAAGAGAGATTGTAAAGCTCTGTTCATGATTCATCAGTGTGTGGATAAGTTGAATTTTGAGAAGATTTCCAATGCAAAGACAGCAAAAGAAGCTTGGGACAACCTTGAAAAATGCTATGTTGGTGCAGAGAAAGTAAAGAAGGTAAAGCTCCAAACCTTGAGGAGAGAATACGAACTACTACAAATGAGAGATGGTGACACAATTGGAGAGTACTTCACCAAAATTAGATCACTCACAAATCTGATGAAGGGATGTGGTGAAGCAATGAGGGATCAATTGGTAGTTGAAAAGGTGCTGAGGACCTTAAATCCCAAGTTTGATCATGTAATTGTTGCCATAGAGGAGTCTAAGGATCTTGAGGTGTTCAAGATTGAAGAATTGCAAAGCACCTTAGAGGCACATGAACAAAGGATCAAAGAAAGAAGCTCAAAGAGAAACTCTGATCAAGCTCTCCAAGCTCAAACAAGCAGAAGGCCATTCAGTCAAGGAAATTTCACTAAGAGATTTAAGAACAAATGGAAACCTGAAAAAGGAAGGAGCTATGAAGAAACAAGGCAGGACTCAAACTCATTCTCTGGAAATAGAGGTATTGGACAAGACCAGATGTCAAAGAGAAATAAGAAGAAGTTTGATAAGAAGAAAATTCAATGCTTTAATTGCAAGAATTTTGGTCACTTTGCATCTGAGTGCAGGTTCAAGGGTGCTCATGGTAGTGGTCCAGAAATTGAAGTCAGGTTGGCTCAAGAGGAGGAATCTGAGGAGGAACAGGTCCTACTAATGGTCACATCAGAACAAGAAGTCAAGGATGATTGCTGGTATCTTGACACAGGGTGCTCAAATCACATGTCAGGCAACAAGGAGTGGTTTGAAAGACTTGATGAAAATGCCAAGAGTAGAGTGAAGTTTGTTGATCATAGCTCCATCAATGTTGAGGGAGTTGGAGATATCTCCATCAGAAGAAAGGATGGGAAGAGTGCAAGCATAAAAAATGTCCTATATGTGTCCAAGATGAAGAGCAACGTTCTTAGCCTTGGGCAACTACTTGAAAAAGGATATGAAATGACCATGACAGACAAGTTGCTCAATGTATATGATTGTGACAAGAATCTCATCTTGAGGGTTCCATTGTCCAAAAACAGATCAGAACTTTCAAGATTGGGATTCAAGTCAACAATCACAAGTGCCTATTATCTAAGACAATTCAAGATAATTGGACTTGGCATCAGAGGTATGGCCATCTGAATTTCAAGAGCCTTGAGCTTCTGAGCAGGAAAGGAATTGTCATTGGATTACCATCAATTAGTAGTCCAAGCACACTGTGTGATGATTGTCTGTCAAGTAACCAAAGCAGGAGCAGTTTTGTGTCTCACATACCAACCAGATCAACAAAGTCACTTCAGTTGATCTACTCAGATGTTTGTGGCCCCTTTGAAGAACACTCATTGGGAAACAACAGGTATTTCGTGACATTCACTGATGATTTTACAAGGAAGACTTGGGTTTATCTGATCAAAAGAAAGGGTGATGTATTCTCAGTCTTTGTGAATTTTAAAGCTCAAGTGGAAAGACAAAGTGGACATAAATTGATGACTCTGAGATCTGATGGAGGAGGAGAATACTTGTCAAATGAGATGAAGGATTTCTGTGCCAAGGAAGGATTGATTCATGAAGTAATTGCTCCATATACCCCTCAACATAATGAGACTGCAGAAAGGAAGAACAGAACCATTCTCAACATGACAAGAAGCATGCTCAGAACAAAATCTATGCCAAAAAGGTTTTGGGGTGAAGCTGTCTCTACAGCAGTGTATATCATGAATAGATGCCCTACAAAAAGGCTAAAGGAAACTACACCTGAAGAGGCTTGGTCAGGCTCAAAACCAAGGGTGGATCACTTCAGAATATTTGGTTCAATTTGTTATACTCATGTACCTGAAGCTCAAAGAAAAAAGCTTGATGACAGAAGCAAGAAGCTTGTATTGCTTGGGTATCACACTACATGTGCATACAGGGTTTATGGTCCACTAAGTCATAGGATAATGTTGAGCAGGGATGTGAGAATTGATGAAGCACAAAGCTGGAATTGGAATGAAACAAGCAATGATACAGTAAGACACACAATAGTGCAACTTGATGAAGGCCTAGCATATTTGGAACCAATGCATACTAATCAACCAGTTGGTGAAGAAATTCAAATCCAACCAAGACCACAAAGAACCAAACAACCACCATCAAGGCTAAGTGACTATGAAGTCTTCCCAGACTCAGAAATCACTACTGGAGGAGAATTGGTTCACATGGCCCTTTTGGCTGAAATGGAACCAGTAAACTCAGAAGAAGCTTTCAGACAAAATCATTGGCTTGAAGCTATGCAAGAAGAACTCATGTCCATTGAGAAAAACAGAACCTGGGAGCTCACTGAATTACCAAAAGGAAAGAAGGCCATTGGTGTAAGATGGGTTTATAAAGTAAAAATAAATCCAAAAGGAGAAGTGACTAAATACAAGGCTAGACTTGTAGCAAAGGGATTCCTTCAAAGACAAGGCTTAGACTATGATGAAGTCTTTGCCTCTGTTGCAAGAATGGAAACCATAAGGTTGGTAGTATCATTGGCAAGCTATAAAGGGTGGTGCGTCCAACAAATGGATGTAAAATCAGCATTCTTGAATGGGCCATTAGAAGAAGAAGTGTATGTTGCTCAACCTCCTGGGTTTGAAATAGCAGGGAATGAAGGATTGGTGTACAAATTGCTTAAAGCTTTGTATGGCCTTAAGCAAGCACCAAGAGCCTAGAATAAGAGGATTGATGGTTTCCTGTTGGAACTTGGTTTCTCCAAATGCACAGCTGACTATAGTGTCTATCTAAGAGGTGCAGAACTAAATCAAATGCTAATTGTGTGCCTATATGTTGATGATCTCCTAGTATCAGGCAGTGATGTAAATGAGATAAACTCATTCAAGCAAGCTATGAAGAGTGAGTTTGATATGAGTGATCTAGGAAATCTATCCTACTTCATAGGGATAGAATTCACAAGAATCAAGAGAGGAATTGTTATGCATCAGAAGATGTACATAGCTGATGTTTTGAGTAGATTCAACATGACACACTACAATTCTGTTTCAACACTTGTTGAAGCAGGAAATCAAGTGCCTCAAGACAACTTAGCTGCTGATAAAACAATGTACAGGCAAATGGTTGGATGCCCAAGGTATATTTACAATACAAGGCCTGACATTGTGTATGTTGTAGGGGTCATTAGCAGATTCATGGAGGCACCAACAAAAGGTCACCTCCAAGCAGCTAAAAGACTACTTAGATACATCAAAGGCACCATAGATCTTGGCCTACTTCTACCCAACCATCTCAGCAACCTCAGTTATGATGTAATTGGTTTCAGTGATGCGGATTGGTGTGGAGATAAGCATGACAAAAAAAGCACAACATGATATCTGTTTATGCTTGGCAATTCACCAATCTCATGGTGTTCAAAGAAACAAGATGTGGTGGCCTTATCCTCTTGTGAAGCAGAATATATAGCAGCTTGTATGGTAGCTTGTCAAAGCCTATGGTTAGATACATTATTAGTGGAACTAAAGCTAAAAGAAGAAGGGAATGGCTCTGTTTTAATGGTTGACAACAAATCAGCAATACACCTTGCCAAGAATCCAGTGGCTCATGGTCGTAGTAAGCACATTGAAACAAGATTTCACTTCCTAAGAGATCAAGTAAGAAAGGGCAAGTTGAAGTTGGTGTTCTGCAGAAGTGAAATGCAACTTGAAGATCTCTTCACCAAACCGTTGAAGAATGAGAGGTTTGAAAAGCTAAGATTGAAGATAGGCATTGTAAGATTGAATGATGACTGGATTAAGGAGGAGTATTGTTGATATTTTGTAATTCAGTTTAGTTAGTTAATATAGTTAGTGTATACTTTCTGTTTATAGTAAGTAGTTAGTTGAGCATTGCTATAAATAGAAGTATTTAGTCAAAGGGTGAGCAACTGAGCATCATAATTTTCGTCTTTGTTCCTAGGTTATTTTTAGATCAATTTACTTTGTTGGTGCACTTTGACCGAAAAATTACAGTCTTGGTGCACCTTTTTGAGATATGGGGGGTTGTTAATTTTTTTTTTAATTTCCTCCCCCCTAAATCGGC